>NW_007726863.1:22516-50502 GCF_000696425.1 Galeopterus variegatus | reverse complement strand
GGGGGGGGGGGGGGGGGGGGGGGGGCTGAGTGAAGATCCCCCCAAGCCACCTACCTAGTGGGGCTGAAGAAACCGAAGCCCAGAGAAGGCTGATCAGCAGGATCCACGATGCCGATCCCATTTTCTTTTCTTTTCTTTTTTTTTTTTAAAGATTGTCATCTTTTATTGACGTCTTCCTCAAAATCCATCAGTAGGAGGGGAAAACTAGTAACCAAGAAGGGCCTTTTTCTCCCAGGTCATCTAACTTGTCAGAGCTCGTTTGGCTCCTCTGTTCCTCAGGCCCTGCTGACTCCCAGAGCTTTGCTTAGTTCCCATAGCTACGGCTCTGTCATCCTGCTGTCGCCCTCCCCTCGTCAACCCTCTCCTTGGTGATCCTGGAGGGAGGTGGACGTGGGCTGCTGCTGCTGCAGTTAGGCATCGCGCAACCCCAGGGCCTCCCAGCACCACCTGCTTGCCTGTCACCTCCTTGTCCTGATTTGCCTGCAGTCGGAGAAGGGGGGGTCTGGGATTTGCAAGACTGCTGGGAGCGCATCGCCACCAGCTGTGTGTGGAAGGAGCCAAACTCGTATGTGGTGGCTCCTCTCCTGACCCATATCCCATGTGACATCCGCTTCTGAGGCTGCAGGAAAATTCCATAATCTGGCTGTGCTGAGTCATGCTTGTCTCTGAGGATACATGCATCACCTCTCGTGTGTCTGTCCCTGGTCAGGCCAGGGTCAGGGAAGTCTGAAGTCACTACAGAGTGATATCATGCTGCTCATTTCTTATATTTATTTGCCCATCACTTTATGCTTCTCTGAGCGCTTTCTCTGACTAATATGCTACTTATCAATATGAAATTTATTAATAATAAATCATTGATAATAAATGTATTAATGGAGAATATTCCTCTCCTACGGGTGAGGAAACTGAGGTTCAGAAAGACCAAGTGACTTGGAGTTTTGGGTGACTCATAAGTGGCATGTCTGGGTGATGTTTTGGATGCCACACCCCACCTCTCCCCCTGAATTTTTGTGTAATACAAAGATTATTCAGAAGTTACTTTGAAAAAAAGTTGATTTTCAATTTGTTGAAGTTATGAATTCAAAAATCTAGCTCATCCTTTTTTTTTTTTTTTTTTTTTTTTTAAAGATGACCGGTAAGGGGATCCCAATCCTTGACTTGGTGTTTTCAGCACCGCACTCTCCCAAGTGAGCCACAGGCCGGCCCTACATCCTTTTTTTTTTTTTGAAAAGATGACTGGTAAGGGGATCTTAACCCTTGACTTGGTGTTGTCAGCACCACACTCTCCCACAGGCTGGCCCTTAGTTCATCCTTTTAAGGGCTATTTTTTTTTTTTTTAAAGATGACCGGTAAGGGGATCTTAACCGTTGGCTTGGTGTTGTCAGCACCACGCTCAGGCAGCGAGCCAACCGGCCATCCCTATATGGGATCCGAACCCGGGGCCTTGGTGTTATCAGCACCACACTCTCCCGAGTGAGCCATGGGCCGGCCCTTAAGGGCTATTTTTTTAAGTTTAGCTTTTAGGTGTAGCATACAAATTTTTCCATTCTATCTATGAATCTAGAAAATTTTGGCAGGTTTTTTTTTTTGGCAGCTGGCTGGTATGGAGGATTCTGGAAAATTTTAACAACCACATTAGGGGCCTTTTGATTAATACTTGGTCCCCTTTGCAAACTTAATTAAACTCATTTGAAAGTTTTAAATTGACTTTATAAATTACATTCAACTTCCTTTAATTATTTCAATACTTCTTCCAATTGTTTGCTTAAAAAAATCACTAATACTTAACTCTTATAAATCTAATAAATTAAAATGACTCAAAATTTTATTAAACATTGCTATACTGTTTTGTTTTGTTTTTTGGCAGCTGGCCAGTATGAGGTCTATACTATTTTATATTTTATTTTAAAATAGCTTTACTGAGGTTTTATTGAAAAATTGCACATATTTAAAGTGTACAATTTGATACGTTTTGATATATGCGTGCACTTGTGAATCTATCACCATAGTCCAAACAGTGAACACATCCAACACCTTTGGAATTACTCCTTCCCACCCCTCTCTGCTTCCCCCATCTCCAAGTGACCACTGAACTGCTTTCTGTTACTACAGATTAGTTTGCATTTTCCGGAATTTTCCATAAATGGACTCATACAGTCTGTATTCCTTTTTGTCTGCCTTTTTTCACTGTTTAATTATTTTGAGATCTGTCCATGGTGTTGCATGTATCCACAGTTCATTCTTTTTTATTGCTGATTAGTATTCCATTACATGGATGTCACACAATTTATTTATCCATTCACCTGTTGTTGGTCATGTCGGTTGCTTCCAGTTTGGGGCAATTGCAAATAAAGCTGCTGCGAACACCTGTGTACAAGTCTTTGTGTGGACACATATTTCCTTTTCTCTTGGGCAAATCCCTAGGAGTGGAGTGGCTGGGACACAGGTTTGCTGTGTGTCGAACTTAAACTGCCGAACTCTTCCAAAGTGGCTGCACTGATTCACATCCCCACCAGCAGTGTGTCTGAGAGTTCCAGTCCTTCTGCATTCTCCCCATACTGACTGGGTTTGGTCAGTCTTTTTAATTTTAGCCATTTTAAAAGGTGTGTAGATATGTTATGGTTTCAATTTGAATTTCCATAATGACTTATAATGTCGGGCATCTTTTCATGTGCTTATTTGTCATCTGCCAATACTGACTTTAAACTTAGTTAAGTCCTACTTAAAATCACAAGTCTAAACCAATTACTCAGTTACATGTTATAATTGGAATCTTAAAACTGACTTATTACTCTAAACAGACCAAATTCAAATTAAAGTACATAAAGTAAAAGATAACACAGAGATTTCTTAACACAAAATTAAAAATACTGTGGTTTTTATTTTCTTAGGCATGACTGTACTTATGTTTATATCTTCCTGGAATTAAAGAAGTTTACCTAATAAGGAAATAATTATATGATCCCAAACTATAGTAAATTACTTTCCTTAGCAACTTTTGGCATTTCTTTCTCAACTGGATGATATTTTCTTTATAATTCAAGAGACCCCTGGCCAGAATGAAACTAGGTCTTGGCCTTTCAATCCAACTCCTAAGCAGAGCCCTGATTCATTGCCATTTTGCCTCCAAGTGGGGATGTCCTCTGTCCTCTAAATAGAAGCATCACATTGCCTGATCTCTTCTCAGGTAACTCTGCATTTCTCTACCCAGGCTGCTAAACCATTGACTGGATTCAGTTAATCAATTTGTCTCATTTCTTATGCACTGTGGCCACAAAATAGGTAGAATTTAAATACAGTCATGGGTCACTTAATGACCAGGATATATGCATCATTAGGCGATTTCATTGTTGTGCCAAAGTGTACTCTGAAAAGCAACAGCAATGAATTTTCCTATTATCTACACTTGGCCACTAGTTGCATGAGCGTGGGCCTTCTAGTTATGTTACTAAGTCTCTCTGTGCCTTGCTTTTCTCATCTGTTTAATGGGGATTGGAAGAATACCACCCCACAAAGTTATGACAATTTAATTACAGGTAGGGATTGGGCCTGGCACTCAGCAAGCACTCAGTGCTGGCTAACTGTTATTAACTATTGTTGTGCTGTGGGATGGATGGGAATAATTTAAAAATGCCAGAATTCTAAAGTAGACACCAACCCTTTCATGTGGGGTCAGACCTAATGTGTTTAGTTCTTGGCTTTCTATTTTAAAGGCCTAAGCTACCTTTGGGGGGGTCACCCAGTAGGTAAGCGAGGCACTCCTCCTCAACAGATTTTGTAGTAGGTTTGTTTATCCCAACAACACCGCAAACGTGACGTCATGATGGCTATGACATCACTAGGTGATTTTTCAGCTCCATTTAATCTTATAGGACCACCGCTGTATATGCAGTCCATCGTTGACCAAAACACCATTATGTGGTGCATGAATGAACATATAGGTAGAGCTATGAATCTATGTATCTCCCAAGGCTTTGTCTGGGCAAGGGCTGGTTGTAAAATCATGCGAGTGAGCCAGCAGTACTAGAATTTGAGTCCCGGTCTTCTGAGTCTAGGTCTGGCATTTCCCCCTATTTCTTAGATCTTTATAAATATAGAGAAAGGGAGTATGGCACTTAAGAGTTCTTGCTTTCTGGTAAGGTTTGGTTACCAAGAAATTATGGCACTTGGAACCAGTGCCACTGCCTTCTTGTTCTCCAGCTTACCACTCTGGAAACAGTGAGAACTTTGGCCTCTCCCTGACCTCCCAGTGGAAAGCTACCAATCTCTTTGGTGGGGACTTTGCCATCAAATTCTTGTTAAGAGATTTGGATCTTGGAAGGTAAATAGTTGTGGAATTGAGTTCCCGGCCTGGTCACTGGGTGTGGCCCCAGGAGGCTTGTGGGTAGTGACTGGACCTGGTTGAGAATTAGTAATGCAGTCTGACCTCTCCTTTGATGTCTGATGCATATGTGGCCCCATATGCGTAAGAGTGAAGGTCGGTGGAGTTCCAAGAAAAGGACATTTGAGTGGGGAGAAATTGGCAGGAGGCTAGCTTAGATTCTCACTCTGAAGGAGGTTTTTTATTCCCCCATTTATTTATTTATTTGTCCATTTATTTGTCTTTTTTGAGGCTGGCTGCACCGTGCTCAGCTAGTGAGCGCTGTGAGCGCACCGGTCATCCCTATACAGGATCCGACCCCGCGGCAGGAGCGCTGCCGCGCTCCCAGCGCTGCACTCTCCCAAGTGCGCCACGGGCTCAGCCCCCCCCATTTATTTTTTTTTTTTTGGTGGCTGGCCGCTACAGGGATCCGAACCCTTTGATCTTGGTGTTATAATACCATTTTCTAATCAACTGAGCTAACCAGCCAGCCCTGTCCCCAACCCCAGTTTTTCTTATTGTGGTAAAATACACCGTTTTAGTCCATTCGGGCTGAAAATACCTTAGACTGGGTAATTTATAAACAACAGATATTTATTTCTTACAGTTGTGGAGGCACCAGCAAATTTGGTATCTGGTGAGGGCTTGTTCCTCATACATGGTCCCTTCTTGCTGTGTCTTCATATGGTGAAGGGGTCAGGGCAGCTCCCTTCAACCTCTTTTATAAGGGCACTAATTCCGTTAATGAGGGGAGCATTCATGGTTTGGTCACCTCCTAAATGGCCGACCTCTTAATACTATTGCATTGGGGGTTAGGTTTCAACATATGGATTTTGGGGGCACACATTCAGATGGTACACACATAACAAAATTTAGTATCTTAGCTACTTTTAAGTGTACAGGTCAGTGGTATTAAGCACATTCCTATTGTTGGGCAACCAGCACCACCATCCATCTCCAGAACTCTTTTCATCTTGCAGTGTGAACCTGTATAGCCAGTAAACACTAACTCTCCATTCACCCCAGCCCCTGGCACCCACCATTCTACTTTCTGTCTCTATGACTTTGACTATTCTAGGCACTTCATATAAATGGAATCATGTAGTATTTGTCTTTTTGTGACTGGCTTATTTCGCTTAACATGATGTCCTCAAGGTTCATCCATGTAGTAGCATATGTCAGAATTTCCTTCCTTTTTAAGGCTGAATAATATTCCATCGCATGGATTTTGCTTATCTGTTCATCTACTGATGGACACTTGGGTTGCTTCTACGGTTTAGCTATTGTGAGTAATGCTGCTATGATCGTGTGTATATAAATATCTCTTCAGGATCTGGCTTTCAATTCTTTTGGGTATATGATAATTCTATTTTTAATTTTTTTGAGCAACCACCATGCCATTTTCCACAGCAGCCGTACCATTCTACATTCCCACCAACAGTGTACAAGGGTTCCAGTTTCTCCGCATCCTCGCCAACACTTGTGTTAGTTTCTGTTTCTTTGATAGTAGCCATTCTAATAGGTATGAGGTGGTATCTCATTGTAGTTTTAGTTTGCATTTCCTTAATGATTAGTGATATTGATCATCTTTTCATGTGTTTATTGGTGATTTATGTATCTTCTTTGGAGAAATGTCTGTGCAAATCATTTGCCTATTTTGAATCGGGTTTTCTTTGTTGTTGAGTTTTAGGAGTTCTTTATATATTTTGGATATTAATCCCTTATCAGATATATGATTTGTAAATATTTTCCATTTTGTGGATAGCCTTTTTATCCTATTGATAGTGTCTTTTGATGCACAAAATTTCTAAATTTCCATGATGTTCAATTTGTCTATCTTTGCTTTTGTTACCTGTGCCTTTGTTGTTATATCCTAGAAATCATTGTCAAATCCAATATTGTGAAGCTTTTCCTGTATGTTTTCTTCTAAGAATTTTATAATTTTAGGTCTTACATTTAGGTTATGGGTCCATTTGAATTAATTTTTGTATATGGTGTAGGCAATGGTGTAACTTCATTCTTTCACATAGGTCTGCAGGGATTTTAAATATAGTCTCTCCTCACCAGTGGCTCTGTGTCCCCCTTCAGTAGGGGCACTGTGTGATAAATAGTGTATGAGGGTATGTTAAACGTTGGCAGTGATGTCACTGAATGACTGACTCTCCTCTCAAGGAAAGAGGAGAATGTGCTCCACAACAGGGCAGGGCATTAAATGGCAGGGGGTACAGAGAAGATTAAAACTTAAAAGAAAAATTTGACGCAGCAATTCCAATTCTAGAAATGTAATCTGAAGTACAACGGGACAAGCACACAAGCATACAAGGTTGTTCAGATCAGTATTATTATAGCAGAAAATGAGAAATCACCAAAATTTACATCAGAAAAGGGTTGCTACATTTGCAGTCTGTTCAGTGTCATACGATGTAGCCTTTAAAAATAGTTCATGTACCCTAATCAAACTGTCACTCTGAATTTATTACCACAGAACAAGAGCCATGATGCCTTTATACAAGAAAAGGTATATTATAAAACAAAGTATAAGATCTCATATTTGGTTATTTTGGAATGCTATACCAAATTTTTTTTCTGGATGCTGGAATTACAAAATTATATGAGTAAAAAATTTTAATTTTTAAAAATTAATTTTAAATTTAATCAGGGGCTGCCTGATTGGCTCAGTTGGTTAGAGCTTGGTGTTAAAACACAAAGGTCAAGGGTTTGGATCCCTGTACCAGCCAGCCAGCCAGCCAACAACAACAACAAAAAAGTCTTCATTTTGGGCTGGCCAGTTAGGTCAGTTGGTGAGAGCACAGCCGTATAACACCAAGGCCATGGATTTGGATCCCTGTACTGGCTGGCCACAGAAGAAAATTACCAGCACCATACTCTAACCAAGTGAGCTAACCAGCCAGCCTTTACAGTATGTTTTGATTTTAAATAATCAACCTATTTTTTTTTTAATAGACAAAGGTGCAATTCACAGTACTACCTGGGGCTTAAAATTGAGTACAGGGTACTTAACTATCAGAGTTCTATTCTTTTACCCCTTGTATTAGACCATTTGTGCTGCTATAACAGAAATACCTGAGACTGGGTAATTTATAAAGAACAGAGGTGTGGGGCTGGCCCATGGCTCACTCAGGAGAGTGCGGTGCTGATAACACCAAGGCCACGGGTTTGGATCCTATATAGGGATAGCTGGTTAGCTCACTGGCTGAGCGTGGTGCTGACAACACCAAGTCAAGGGTTAAGATCCCCTTACTGGTCATCTTTAAAAAAAAATAAAGAAAGAACAGAGGTGTTTTTGGCTTACGATTATGGGACAGCCGTATCTGTCATGGGCCTCAGGCTGCTTCTACTCATGGCAGAAAGCGGCAGGCAGCCAGTGGGTACAAGCAGATCACATGGCGAGAGGAAGCAAGAGAGAGAGAGGGGAGGTGCCAGGGTCTTTTAAACAACCAGCTCTTGCAGGAACTAACAGAGCGAGATCTCATTGATTACTCCCCCCATGTAGGGAGAGCATTAATCCATTCATGAGGGATCTGCCCCCATGACTCAAGCAGCGTCCAATACTGTCACGTTGGGGATCAGATTTCCACATGAGTTTTGGGGGGACAACACATCCAAACTCTATCATTCCACCCCAGGATTCCCAAACCTCATGTTACTCTCACATACAAAATACATTCATTTTATCCCCCAAATCTTGTTTCAACTCAAAAGTCCAAAGTTCAAAGTCCCATCTGTAAAGTTCAAAACAAGTTATCTATGTCCAAGATACAACAGTGGGAAAAACATAGGGTATATATTCCCATTCTAAAAGGGAGAAATAGGCCAAAAGAAAGAGGTAACAGGTCCCAGACAAGTCTAAAACCCAGCAGGACATGCACTGAATCTTAAAGCTGGTGAATCATGCAACTTGACTCCATGTTCAACATCCTCTGCACATTGGTGTGGGGGTTGGGTCCTCAAGTCCTCAGGCAACTCTACTTCTGTGGCTTTCCTGGTCTCAGGTGATGCTTTAGCTCTCTCAGGCTGGCATTGCACTCTGCTAACTCCACAGTCTGGGGTCTCCATGGCGGTCCTGCTCTCATGGCTCCACTAGACATGGCGCTGATGAGGTGTCTCTGCTGCAGCTCTGACCCCACATTTCTGCTCAGCATTGCTCTAGTGAAGGTTGTCTGTGGTAATTCTGCCCCTGTGACAGATCTCTTCCCGGGCTCCCAGATTTTTTAAACATCTCTTGAAATTGGGGTGCAGGCTCCCAAGCCTCTACAGCTCTGGCATTCTGTGAGCCTAAAGACTTAACACCACATGGATGTCGCCAAGACTTCTGGCTTGTGTCTATCTTCCAGAGCTGCAGGTCTGGCCACACCTAGGACCAATTTAGCCACAGCTGGAGCAGCCAAAGCAGCTGGGGTGCTGGTGCTGGAAGCAGCTTCTCCAGGTGGCCCTGAGCAGTGAGCCTGTGGAGGGCGCCTCAGGCCTGTTCCCCAAGATCATTTGCTCTCCGTAGGTCTTTGGGCCTGAAATGGAAGGGCCGGCCCCAGAGGCTTCTGCAATCTTTCAGGGCCCTTTTCCCCCTTTCATGATAACCCCTTTCTTTGTACTAATCTTCTTAGCTAATGTTCACTGGGCTGCACCATTGCATGCTCTCTGCTTCTCTACCACATGGTCAGGATGCAAATTTTCTAAATTTTTACACTCTGCTTCCCTTTTAAATTCTGATTTTAAGGCTGGCCCGTGGCTCACTTAGGAGAGCATGGTGCTGACAACACCAAGTCAAGGATTAAGATCCCCTTACTGGTCATCTTTAAAAAAAAAAAAAAAATTCTGGCTTTATGTCATGCCTTTGCCACCATAACTCAGCGTAGGCTGTTGCAAGTAGCCATGCAGCTTCCTTAATGCTTTGCTGCTTCGAAATTTCTTCCACCAAGTACTCTAGTTCACAGCTCCTAAGTTCCAACTTCCACAAATTCCTAGGGCATGGACACAATGCAGCCAAGTTCCTTGCCAGTTCACAGCAAGGGTGATCTTTGCCCCATTTTCCAATAAACTTGTTGTTCCTATCTGAGACCTCCTTAGAATGGTCTTTACAGTCCACATTTCTATCAGCATTCTGCTCACCACTACGTAACCAGTCTCTAAGACATTCCAAACTTTCCTTCATCTTTTTGTCTTCTTCTGAGTCCTTCAAACTCCTCCAACGTTTGCCTAACACCCAGTTCCAAAGCTGCTTCCACATTTTCAAGTATCTGTTATAAGTAACACCCCACTTCTCTGTTGCTTTGCCTCACATGGATTTGTTACCTCTCTTCCCCTGGGTGACAGAGCTACAAAAAGGATTACTCAAAGTCCATTTCTTCTGAGCAGTGAGCAACCCCAAAGGGGTTAATTTCCTGGAACCCTCAAGAGAGAGGCATTCCTTCTTTTGGAAATTAACCACAAACTGGGGTCCTTTCCCTACATTTATTCTCCAGACCAGGAAGTTACAGAAAAAGAACATAGGTGGGGTTATTGCTAAGTATAGTTTAACAATAGAGGCTGGTAACCTCAGTGAAACAAGCAAAGTGACATTCCGTAATGCAGCTTGCAAAAGGTTAAGTCAATCCAACAGCAAAAGCTTGATCTTAGCAAACACTGTTTTTCCCTACAGCAATTTCCCCAGTATTTTACATATCAATCAAGTAACTTATCTGTCCTTGAGCCAGCAACTTTGCTGTGTTACAAAGGCTTTAGCCTGGGCTGACCTCGTGGCTCACTTGGGAGAGTGTGGTGCTGGGAGCGCAGCAGTGCTGGTAGCACCGAGGCCACGGGTTTGGATCCTATATAGGAATGGCTGGTGTGCTCACTGGCTGAGTGTGGTGCGGATGACACCAAGCCAAGTGTTCCGATACCTTTACTGGTCACACACACACACACACACACACACACACACACACACACACACACACACACACAAAGGCTTTAGCCTGAGGAAAGTTTCCTGTCTTTTGCAAGGTTAACATTTCTATATGTAATTGCAAAAGTTAGGATAAAACTGAGACTACAGGGCTTTGGAAAATAGGCCCTGTGAAATACGTTTGCTTTATAAATGCTAGTGCTCTCTATACTTCTTTAGTACCAATTTTCTGTATTAGTCTGTTTTTGTGTTACTATAATAGAATACCTGAGACTGGGTAATTTGTAAAGAACAGAGGTTTATTTGGCTTACTATTCTGGGACAGCTGCATCTGGCACGGGCCTCAGGCTGCTTCTACTCATGGTGGAAAGCAGCAGGCAGCCAGCAGATACAAGCAGATCACATGGCAAGGAAGCAAGAGAGAGAGAGGAGTTGCCAGGGTCTTTTAAACAACCAGCTCTTGTGGAAAATAACCGAGCAAGAACTCACTCACTACCTCTTTTCCCACTAGGGAAAGCATTAATGCATTCATGCGGGATCTGCCCCCATGACTCAAACAGCTTCCAGCACTGTCACATTGGGGATCAGAATTCTGTGTGAGTTTTGGGGGAATAACACATCCAAACTCTATCAGCCCTCTTTTCCAAAAAATTGTTTTGGGGGATGAAAACCTCTTTCCAAATGCCATATGAAATATAGATTCCTAGGAAATGGTAGAGTAAGGATTTTTTAAAAGCTGCTTTTCCATAAAAGTAATGAGAAAACTGGCAAACTTATCAGAACCAATTTTTTCAGAATTCTGGAAATTAATCAAAGGCTTGCAATAATCCAAGACATGTTTATACACGAAAAAAGACTGAAAAAAGTATTCTTGTTTTCAACAAAAAATTAAGGCACGCAAAGAAACAAGAAAGTATAGCTCATACACAGGAAAAGAAGAAGCAGTCAATAGAAACTGCCTGAGACAAAGACTTTATTTTATTTTTTTGAATTTTGGATGCCTGTGAGAGACAAAGACTTTATTTTTTGGTGGCTGACTGGTAAGGGTGTCCAAACCATTGACCTTAGCATTGTAACATGGCACTCTAACCAAGGAGCCAACTGGCCAGCCCAGAGACAATGATTTTAAATCAGCTTTTAAAAATATGTCTAAAGAGCTACAGGCATATGAGAGCAATGCCTCACCAGATAGAGATTATCAATAAGTAATAGAAATGACAAAAAAAGAACCAAATAGAAATTCTGCCATTGAAAAGTGCAACAACTGAAATAAAGAATTTGCTAGAAAGGTTCAGCAGCAGGCTTGGGCAGGCAGGAGAAAGGATCAACAAACCTGGAGACAGGTAAATTGAGATTATCCAGCCTGAGGATCAGAAAGAAAAAATAATGAAGGAAAATGGACAGAGCCTCAGAGGCCCGTGGAACACTGTCAGGCCAATCAACACATACACAGTGGGAGTCGTAGAAGGAGAGAAAGGAAGGGCTGTAAAGAATATTTGAAGAAACAATGGCTGGAAACTTCCCAAGTTTTATGAAAAACAATAACCTACATATCCAAGAAGCTGAATGAATCCCAACTAAGAGGAATAATTCAAAGAGATGCACGTCTAGACATACATATCATAATTAAACTGTCCAAAGACAATGAATCTTAAAAGCAGCGAGAGGTAAGCAACTCATTATGTACAAGGGATGTTTGATAAGATTAACAGCTCATTCTCAGAACCCATGGGGGCCAGAAGGCAGTGGGATGAACATCAAACATCAGTGCCCTGTGGAGCAAAACCTTCAACTGAACTTATTTGATCTTCGAGTCTTAGATAGCCCTGACCTCTTCCATCTTTGGGGATAACTTGTCGGTTTTATCCCTAAATAACAATTAGTCAAGCTGCCTTCATACAGGAAGGCTGGCTTTTACCAAGTTCTCCTCCCCAAGAAATACCCAAGGGATACTTGTGTGTTCCACCAAAGCCTAGAAGATAGTAATGGCTCAAAAATACCTGTTAAGGGCTGGCCCGGTGGCGCACTGCTACAGTGCGCCGCTTGGGAAGGTTGCCGGACATGAAAAAAGACAAAAAGGAAAAAAAAAATACCTGTTAAATGAATGAAGTCTGTCTGGGTGGCTTATTTCTCTGGTCAGCTGCCCACTGCTGTTCTCTTCCACGCGTTCTCTCCCTGCCCCAGGGCTGTTGCCTCTCTCCTTATACCATTTTGCTTTAAACATGCAAACAAACCTATCTCATAATTTCTCAAAGTGCAGCTTTAAAATATATTGCCAGGTATTTCACAAAATGTTACTGGACGCATGGAGATAGCAGAGTGGAATTATAATACAGGGACACTGCTGTTCTCTTCCACGCGTTCTCTCCCTGCCCCAGGGCTGTTGCCTCTCTCCTTATACAATTTTGCTTTAAACATGCAAACAAACCTATCTCATAATTTCTCAAAGTGCAGCTTTAAAATATATTGCCAGGTATTTCACAAAATTTTACTGGACGCATGGAGATAGCAGAGTGGAATTATAATACAGGGAAAAAAAAAGTTATGCCCACAAAGGGGAATTCAACCTTTACCTCAAGAAAAATAGAACAACTGCCATAACTTAACAATGACCATCTCTCCCCCACCCATCAGCCATCAGGGTTTCAACAAATATTAGGGTCTAATCCCAACTAGTGTACCCCAGGACCCCACATGGATCTGACTGCTGATGTTCTGTTGCTTTTGCTGTTGATAATATTCCTCATTTGCATGTAGCACTTAATAGTTTCTTTGTTTCGTTGCACAGTTCTTACTTGGACAGGCAAAGGTTGCAGTTTTGCCATTTATGGATGACAGACTTGAGGTTCAGAAGGATTCAGTGACTCCCTCAGCTTCACTAGGAAGAGGCAGAACCAAGCTCTGAAAGCAGCAATCCCGATTCCTGACCTGGGGTCTCAGAATACGCTGCCGTTCCATGGGTATTAGAATATGAAGTCACAGTGCACAGGGCTGAAAAGACCAACCTGAAACCCTTCCTCTTTCCTTCTGAAGTTGATCACTTGACAGGTGTTTGCAGCTTCTGTCACAAGCACCATTTGTTGTCACATGGGCTTGTGTCCAACTGGAAGTCTACCTCTTCAGAAGGGGCGGGGCTTTCCTCCCTGCTGTGTTACCTGAGACAGCTGTTTCAGTAAGGCTGGTACAGGTATCAAACCCTGGACCCTGGTGTTGTCAGCAACATGCTCTAACCAACTGAGCTAACCGGCCAGTCTCTTCCTGACTTTTGACTGGCCAATTCCAGCTGGTTGCAAAACGGCAGTTTGTGTTGTTGCTGACCTGAGCCCTCTTCCCATCCTTTTTTACTTCTGATATTCGTAAATGGCAATTTCATTATCTGGCAGAATAAATCCCCCGTCATCTTATCCTGAGTTTTCTCAGTTGACCAAATGTTAAAAAAAAGTTATTACTGTGCAGTATTCCAAGAAATTGTTCTTTCCTCGGCCATTTTCTGTACATCTGTGGTGTGCATAGCTCTTATTTATTTATTTTTTAATAAGTATGGAGTTTGTTGAGCCAATGTGATGACTGCAGCCAGGAAATGCATAGGTCAGATCGCCCTGAGAAATGCACTCTGAAGGGGGCCAGCAGAGCTCAGCATTTTATAATCACATGAAGGGGGAGAATCAAAGGAGAGAGAGCAGAGGACAGCTCCCCAACCATGACATCAGTTTTTCTGTTGGCTGGAACACATATATAGATTTTGGATTGTTACTAGTTTACATCCTTCATGCAGGAATCTAGAGTAAGGGTTACAGGAAGCATTCTAGGTTGTTTTATTACTTTTGGTGCCTTCATGTCTGGCTTTTTAAGTTAAAATGGTCTTATAATAACATTTTCCAGGACATATGGATGTGACTGCTGACTTTTCCCAGATTTCCTAAGGCACTACAATTTAGCTGATCTGGTCAGCAGATTTTTCAGTTTATCATGGTAATGGGACTTTGCTGATGTGATTAAGGATCTTGAAATATGGAGATTATCCTGGATTATCTGGTTGGATCTGATGTAATCACAAGGGTCCCTATTATAAGGAGGCAGATGCTCAGTGTTAGTAGTAGCAGGAGATGTAATGATAGAACCAAGAAGTTGGAGTGGATGTGAGGAAGGGATCATGAGCCAAGGAATGCAGGAATCCTCTAGAAGCTGAAAAGGGTAAGGAAATACTTTCCCCTCAGAGGCTCTAAAGGAACCAGCCCTGCTGCCACTTGATTTTAGCCCAGTGAGACTCATTTTGAACTTCTGACCTCCAGAAGTGACTGTGAAAGCTGAGGAATCCTGCGATAAGCCCTCAGCAAACTGCGTGCCAGTAGCATAGCTCAGCCCAAGCCCGAAGGCCTCAGAACCAGGAAAGCTGATGGTGCCGTTGGTGTAAGTCCTGGAACCCCAAAACTGAAGAGTCTCCAGTTCTGATGCCTGTGGACAGGAGGGCAGAGTGATCCCAGCTCCAGCGAATAGTGTGGTATGCACAGCTCTTTACTGGATGCTGTAAGGCTACTTGCCCTGGGTTGTTTATCCTGTAGTTGGGGAGAGAAGGAATGCATGTGCTGGGGCAAAAATACATGCTTGCTCAAGTAGTGACAAGTTAATATGGAGTAGTAATAATTATGGTTTATTGAGTGCCATTCCTGTGCCAGGTAAGATGCCAGATGCATATGTACATGCAGGGAACTACCTGGCAAATGGTGCAGCGGTGGTTGAGAGCATGGCTCTGGAGCCAGGAGGATAGGGTGGAGTTTGGGCTTAGCCGCTGACCAGCCCTGTCCCCTCTGGCAAGTTCCTTAGCCTATTTGAGCCTTGGTTTCTTCATCTATAAAATAGGGGCAATGGTTAGCTATCCAACAATTGTGGGAAAAAGTAAAAACAACAACAAAAGGGGGCAGCAATGAGACCTTCCTCATGTAGCTGTTGGGGGAGATCAAAGGAAATAATGTATGTAAAGTGACATCGTATTGTGCCTGGCACCTACTGGACACATCATAATGGTGGCTGTGTTAATGGGACCAGTGGAGTTAGAAGGGAACTCATTGTGGAGAGTAGAATATACGAGTCCATGGACCTGCAGGTGAGGGCACTGTGTCATGTGGGCAGGATTACTCAGGAAAGACTTCTTGGAAGAGCTGGCCCTTGAACATGTTGTCATATCTGGGTTGATAGGAGGGCACCCAGGCAGCGGCCTGGGCAGATGGTGGTGCCCCAGCCTCCCTGGCACAGATGAAGGCAGTGGCAGCTGCACGATGGGGAGTTTTGTGCCGGCTGTGCCTGCTGCTGCCCCACGGGGCCGGGGCTCAGGAAGCACTGCTGCAAGAGTGGCCACTGCTGGGGGTAGCTTGAGTGCCCTCGGGTAGGAGGGTCATTCTGTGAATTCCAGCTGGGTGTTGGGATTTGAAACAAGAATCCACCCCTGAGATGCTTGAGCTAGGGACTACCCAGAGGTGAGTGGTGTTTTAAAAACTCTTCTGGAAGCAGTGGGCAGGCTGATGGGTATGGGGAGAGTCAGGAGGTCAGGGTGGGGGACTAGCTCAGGACAGAATGTAGTTCAGACATTCTGCAGTGATGCCAGCATGGACTAGGCAAGTGGTTGCAATGGGAAGGAAGAAGCAAACACACAGTGTCACAGAAGGAAAGTTGTCATGGGGTGAAGTAGAGGGAGGAATTGGAGAGCTCCAATTTGCACCTCTGTCTCCATCTTGAAATGTAGAGCTGGGAAAGCGATCCAAATCATAGAGTTGAAGGTAGCTGACCCCAGGACCTAATGTCAGGACAAAAGCTCAGAGGCTAGGGGATTGGGATGGGGTATCATTTTTGGATATGGCCTATTAAGCCCAACTCAAAATTTCTTAAGAAAATTGAGTTAGCATGATACCAGGGAAATTAGGCCTGAGAACTCATCTGGAGAAAATGTTGCCCAGAGAAGAGAGAGGTCTGGTAGAGTCTGAAGATTCTCGAACTAATTTTCTCCAGTTCTTGCCTGTAAGTGTGATCCTTTTTCTCCCGATATAACAGTTTCTGGATGAGACAATATCATCTCATCTGTGTGGTGAGCCGCCTGCTGCTTGGTAAGGCTGGGCTGGAAGGGCTGAGGTCCATGGACGAGCTAATCAGGAGAAAAAGTCCTTCTGGTTTTTTGCGGCTTTCCCTTTGCTTCCAGGGCAGGATCGGTGGAAGCTGAAACTGCCGGCTGAAAAATAAATTTACACTGAGCCAAACAATGTATCTGTAGGTGTTAGAATTGAGAGGTTTAGGTTTCTCTTGCATTTTTTAGGCGCATGGTGAGGGAGACGTTTTGGAGAGAGAGATTCTCCTAGCATACTCAAAATATGAATTTATTGGTGCAGGGGAAAATATGAATTTATAATCCTCATTTCTGTTTCTACTTGATTTTCATGGTTCTTGTGCTGGGACTTTGGAATGGGATTTTGGTCAGCAGAAAAGACAGGTTGGGCATCTGCTGCCAAGAGGGGAAGGACATTGAGACTCAAGTCATAGGAGGAGGGGTGGTATGCTTTACCTTTTAAGAACAGGTCTACGTCTAGTCCTGTACCTGGCCTCTTTGTTGTTTTTACAGCTCTGAGTCTGTTTTTTTTCCCCTAATGGCTCACTTCTCCAGCTGGAGTGAACACACATTAAAGAGGCTTTCCCCCCAACGGCCAGATTAAGGGCATTCCTGGGGCAAAGGGCAAATGCAGACATTCCTAGCAGATTTATGGCCCCAAAAGGACATTGCAGCCACTGCCTGTTTGAGATTTCTGTCCCAGATCAGCCAGTTTGGCAGAATAAGCCCAAGAATCCAGCCAAGGCATCTTTGCGGGACTCTGGGCTTGGGTGGGCTGGAGCTCTACCCTCCCAGTGAAATCATTTGAGAGTATGGAGCACCTTCTACACTGAAAGCTGAGGTCTGGTGACACAGTTACTGATGAGGCTAAGGAAGCCTGGATGTGACTCAGGTGACTGTCTCAGAGACCCTACCCTTGAACTTAATAGACTTATAACAGGTTACCAAGTGGCAACCCCAAGGGTTAGTGTTTAACCTGAAAATAAGAATTTATTTATTTTAGCTGAGTAGTACAGCTGACCCTTGGACAGTGTGCGGGTTGAGGGAACTAACCCACCATGCAGTCGAAAAATGTGTGTGTAACTTTTGACTTCCCCCAAACTTAACCACTAACAGCCAAATAGCTTCAGGATTTCATCTCGATGACACTGACCCTTGGCAAGAGCTACAACAACAGAGATCGCCAATGGCAGCACTCATGCTGGAGGGTGAGGGTCGAGCCAGGCTGACAGGCGGCAGTTGTTGGCCAGAGCAGCTGCGCACCCTCTGCCCTCTCAGTGCTGCCCTTCTGCGCGTGGGCCTAGTCCGGGTGGGCCAGACCTCCCCTAGTACTGCCCCTCCCTACGCCCTCCCCTTCCAGCAAAAAGAGGCAAACATTCATTCTTGGGACCAGGAGAGCTGTGGGTCCAAGTGGCCTGAGTTCTGCAGGATGGTGGTGGTGAGAGTAGGGCCTGAGGCCCCAGCTGGTTGTCTGGGCTTCATTCACTATTCTGCAGGGTCCTGCCGTAGCCTCCAATCCCCTCTTGGAGGTGAAACCCCTGGGTTTGTTGCTCCTGAGAAAAAAAGCAAACAGCCTTTTTTTTTTTTAAGATGACCAGTAAGGGGATCTGTCTGGCTACTGCAAGGCTAATGTTTCAAATCCTGCTCACAGCGCCAATTGTCCAGCTCTTAATCCTGTTCCTGACGCCAACTGTAAAGCTAGGCGACCATGCTAGTTGTCGTGGCTCTTTTACCTGCTGGTAATCCTGCACTGACTGGGCTGATGGTTGAGCTAGGGCTGGGTCTGGAGCTCCCTGACCCCTCAAAGCCCATTCACAGACCGGGTCATAAACTCTTCATATACCAGGCCGGGTCACCAGACCCCTTCACGCAGGTATAAGCTAGGCAACCGGCCACACGGTCCTTGGAAGCTGCAGGTCTGGGAAAAACATGGTTGTGCAGGGCGGCCGCCCGAGGCAGTAAAACACCAGCCAAAGCGGCTGTGCGGGCTACTCACTCCACCCATGCAGTGTTTACCAAATGACCCTGAATTGGCTCTGAGGCGAAGGGAGCCTGACCAAATCATTCCATTTTTCCAACAGGATCTTAACCCTTGACTTAGTGTTGTCAGCACCACACTCTCCCAAGTGAGGCATGGGCCGGCCCTAAGCAAATAGCCTTTTGACATGTTATTACAGTCTGGTCTGATGCTCATAGCCAGACCATATTATTCTCCTGTGGGACATGAACAATCTCACCGGACACCAACCCCACGCAAGTTACCATGAGATCATGATAACAGATAAAACAAAGCCTCTTCCTAATTTTGTCTAAGCACAGACACAAAAAGCAAGATCACTCTGCCACGTGCAATGAGCCCAGTCATAGAATATCCCCTGCCATCTGACGGCATCCAAACTAGAGCCAAATCCTCATTCCTTAGCCCAGCTCCCAAATCACCCAACCAAAGCTCAAATCCTGTAAGTTTCTTCCTAACACCCTTTTGCTGAGACACCCCAAAGTTCCCCCATGGTATGCATCTCCCTCACTGCGTTGAGTAATAAACCCAACTTGTTTAACTCAAAAAAAGGAAAAAGAAAAGAATCTGTGTGTAAATCGACCTGTGCAGTTCAAATCCGTCTTATTCAAGGCTCAACTGTACTTGAACCTGTTGCAAACATTTAAACGTATGTCTCCTTTGGTTTTTTCTTCCCAGTAACCTAGTTTGCTTCTCTAGAGTCCACCACTGGCTAAATTATCTTGTCTATCCTTTTAGAGATGATGTGTCCATTTAAAGTAGAAGTATATGTGTCATATACTTTTGGTGCCAGCCAGTCACACACAAAATATGTGTGTGTGTGTGTGTGTGTGTGTGTGTGTGTGTGTGGTATTTTCCACACCCTCTTTCCTCCTATATCTTCTCTTTGCTCCATGCCCTTTTCACTTTTGGTGCCAGCCAGTCACACACAAAATATGTGTGTGTGTGTGTGTGTGTGTGTGTGTGTGGTATTTTCCACACCCTCTTTCCTCCTATATCTTCTCTTTGCTCCATGCCCTTTTCACTTATCAACGTATCTTGGAGATCTTCCCATACCAGCACAGATAAGAGCGCTGTACTCTTTAACAGCTGTGTAGCATTCCAGAGTTTCTTTTTTTTTCTTTTTTTTGTCATTTGTTTATCGCAAAATCTATCAAACTTACAGAAGACATATTTAAAACGTTTATGTACTTTAAAACAAAGTAATAAAGTGAACATCTGTGTTCCCATCCTCCGGGCTAAGGAATAGGAGTTTAGGACCGTGTGAGCCCCCATGTGCCCTCCCCAGTTGAAGTCTCTTAATCCCACACCTATTTTAACTTTTGGGATAATCTTTCTCTTGGTTTTCTTCATAGTTTTCCCACCTATGACCAGTCTCTAAATAACTTAGTATTTAGTTTTGCCTATTTTTGAACGTCCTAGACATGGAATCACACTGCGGATTCCCGTGATTCGCTTAGCATGACTTTTGCAGTTCATCCACGTGGATGCCGCAGCCTCGCTCATTTTCACTGCTGTAGAGCTTTCCACTGTATGAACGTGCCGCAGTGTATTTATCCTTTCTGTTGCCAAGAAGTCTTGGGCTGCCTCTGTTTTGTTGTTCTTAGGAACAACACTGTGGTGAACATTCTTTACACGGCTCCTGGCACATGTGAACAAGGGTCTCTCCAGAGTATACCCTAGGAGTGGAATTGTTGGCACATCTAATTCTTCTAGTTTATGCAAAATTCTCTTCCAGTGTGGTTGTACTAATTTGCACTTCTTCCCATCAGCAGTATAGAGCATCGAGTGTTTTCTGATCACCCAGGTAGTGGGAATTTGGACTACAAATCTGTGTGAGGGCTGTCTTGCAATTACAACTTCTTAGGGCTAGTTTTTTGGTTTCTCCAACTGCTCAGTGACAAGGATCAAGACAGTTGATTTTTCTTGCAGGTCGTTCTTGGGGAAAGAGGGAGGTAGAGGAGGTTTATTTCTTGTTCACTTTTACCCCGAGGGGGTATGCTTTGGAAGACCCTGGGAACTTCACTGGGGGTGAGATCTCCTTAGATATTCCATCTTGGCTGGGCTCTGGACTGTGCCCCTGTGACCTTTGAAGCTTTGAAAACTGAAGCTCGGGTTTGCTGGTTCTGCACATTCCCTCAGGATAAACCTTCAGCATATACTTGCCTCTCTGGGTTTCTACCTCCTCTTACATTTTGGCCTGAGTGTTTCTTATTATCTTGCCATGTTATCTATGCTTTTAAGAAAAAATTTAAGCTAATATACAGTATATATTAGTTTATCCACACACACACACACACACACACTTTTTATTTAGCATTTTTAGTTATTTTCAGCAGGAAGGATGGGTGGTTTTCTAGCCCAGCTGGAAAAAATCTTGTTTACTTTTAAAGTAGTGCTTTTGAGACAGGACCCTTACATCCCTAGAGTCATGGCTTCCATTCTCAGGGGTCTTTGGGTTTCACCCTTGAGATGTAAGGCCATCAACACCACAGCCATGTTATGGAAGCAGTTTGGGCCACTCACCTAGAATTGTAGCACTTTGGTGCTTGGGCCTGGGGATCCAACTCGTTGTTTCAAACTCATGTGATACTGATTTGTCCCAGAAGGCCACTTGGTGAATTTATAATGGGAGACGGAGTCTCTGGGGTCTGCCCCTTCTGGTTTTAAAGAAACAGATTGGTCTGTTTGACCCGTCTGTACCAAGTAGGTCTTGTCTGGGGACTAGATCCACTCTAACATTCAGTAGTATAGATAGGGTTGTTAAGAGAAGAGGAACAGTACACAGGCAATTATTAATACATATTTTAAGAGATTTTTTAAATGATATTATGCTATTTCAGACTCTTATTCCCTTTGGCCCTGGTTGCAAATTGCTACTTTCACAAGGTACTTTTTCCAAATACTTTGTTATTTTAGCCTTTTGATTTCTGAAATTCCCCATAATAATGCTCACATTTTTTGCATTCCTGGGTAGACTGTGTGAACACCCCATTGTCATTCTGCTACTGCCAAGTCCATTTTGGTAGGTGTTAATTTCAGGCTAGCCTGATTCTTGTTTTAAAAAATAACTTTTTAAAAAACCTTTTTACATTGTGCTGCTATTATCTGGATACCAAAAAGGCTACCTGTTACATTTTAAATACCTACTGATTACCATCTTTTTGTAGTGACTTGCATTTCCAGAGTACTTTTATGTGTGTGATCTCATTCCATGTCTGCCTTGCCTCCACGCTTCAGAGGACCGGCCCATAGCACAGAGTTCAGCTGCAAGTCTCAGGGACGTTCAGTGCCTTGCTCCTTGGACACACCACACTGTAGACCAAGTCTGCTTCCAAGAGTAGTTGGCTTTCTATTTCCCACGCTTCTCCTGAAGAGTAGGGCAAGGGGACCATCACTTAGTGATGTGTTCATAGATAGGGAGGTATTATTTCCCAAGTCAACATTCATTTTTTTTTTTTGTAGAAATCTACCTTATTCATAATTATTACATTAAACAAATTAAAAAGAAATTTTCCTCCAAAATATGTGATTCTTTGTTATGTTCTCCTTTTCTAGTGCTTCCTTTCTGCCTCCCACTTTCTCCACATGAATTTTGTATTTTCATTGCCTTGGTTCTATAAATTGCCTTCTGAGTTCAGCATTATAGCCGTCCCCTTTCTAGAATGCTCTGTTTGTGCTGTGGAGCTTTGCCTAGTGCTTTGTCCATCAGTTGCTCTCTTACCCTTGTCCTGTCTGCATAGGGTTTCACTTCCCTTGCTAGGTCTCTGCTTTCCAGCTTTCCCTCCCTTGCCGGGGAGGTGCCCTGGAACCAGGGTGCACCCCGAGGCCTTCCTGCTCTTCAGTGGTTCTGCCCCCTGCTGCTCTGAGGTGGTCTTTGTTCTTTTTTGTCCCTTTGATATCAGCCTGTCGTGTTGTGCCTGTCATATAACATCTGTCTGTTCTCTGGGACATTTCAGACATAGATTCTTTTTATAATTAAAAAAATTTAAAAACCAAAACATTTATTGCACAACTAATCCTTGAAATCCTTAAGATGAACTGGCTGCTGCAGCAGCTGCCCTCTTGGATTTAGGTGCTGTGCCTTCATGGATCCACGTCTGAATTCTACCATTTTTTTTTTTTTTTTAAAGATGACCGGTAAGGGGATCTTAACCCTTGACTTGGTGTTGTCAGCACCACGCTCAGCCAGTGAGCAAACCGGCCATCCCTATATGGGATCCGAACCCGGGGCCTTGGTGTTATCAGCACCGCACTCTCCCGAGTGAGCCACAGGCCGGCCCTGAATTCTACCATTTTTAGGTGCCTCATTTGTCTAGTCCTGGTGGTATTTTGTCTCTTAGCCTCGGTGCTCCAGTTATACTTTTTCTTATGCTTGGCAGGGTAGCCACATTTGCCACAGGTCGACTCCTGAAGGTGATAGGCCTGAGAGCCACAGTAGAGGCACAAAGCAGACGTCTTAAATCCAAACGACGACATTCCTTTTGTCATCTCGCTTCTGCAACCGAGACCAAAGGGCAGAAATATATATTCTTATGTTTGCTTTTATTGCTTGTCTTAGTCATTTCCCTTCTTGTTTTTTCATGTACGTTTCTCCTCTTTTTTACATTTTTTTCTTCTTTATCTTAGTCCTGACTGTACAAACATTTCTGGTTTCTCATGATCTGGTCTCCTGCCTTCCTCACCACCCCCTCCCCTTGAGTAGATTTGACACCATCCAGCCCTTTCAAACAGGCAGAGCAGAACCCAAAGTTAGCATCCCAAATTCTCTCCGTTTCTTTTTTTTTTTTCCTTTTTGTCTTTTTTCGTGACCGGTAACGGGATCGCAACCCTCAGTGTCGCGCCCGTACCGCGACCGGCAACAGGATCACAACCCTCAGTGTCGCGCCCGCACCGCGCTCAACCAGTGAGCGGACCGGTCTCTATATGGGATCCGAACCCTCGGCGGGAGCGCCGCTGTGCTCCCAAGCGCCGCACTCTACCGAATGTGCCATTGGGCCCGCCCTCCATTTCTTAATTTCATGAACAAATGAACTTTTACTGTAAGCCCGTGTGTGTCTGGGGATGAGTAAGTGCTTGCCCACCTGATATCCCCCTGGTTTTAACCTCACAGCAATGTGGATGCATGAAACAGCACCCCTGCTTTACTAAAGTCTCCAGTTTCCCATTGATTGTCTGTAAACTTCCTTCTGTTGGGCTGTCGGAACAGGAGGGAATACAAATAACCAGGTTTCTTTTTTTTTGTCCTTTTTGAGACCTGCCGCACCGTGCTCAGCCAGTGCATTGCTGGGCTGCTGCGTCGCTTCCACGTCAGAGAATGAAAGTGGAGGGGACTGCGATGGCATGATTGGGAATCGGGCTCTAGAGTCCAGCTGTCGGGTTCAAGTTCTTGACTCATTAAAGCATGGCTATGGAGGCCAACCTAGATGGTTAAAAATTATATATTTAAAACGTAACGTCTAGGGGCCGGCCCGTGGCTCACTCGGGAGAGTGTGGTGCTGATAACACCAAGGCCACGGGTTCGGATCCTATATAGGGATGGCTGGTTCACTCACTTGGGAGAGCGTGGTGCTGACAACACCAAGTCAAGGGTTAAGATCCCCTTACCGGTCATCTTAAAAAAAAAAAAAAAAAAAGTTGAAATGATGAAAAAACAAAAAATTTAACCAAAATAACAAACTGAAAGCTTAACCACATCACTTTAGACTTCTCATCTTTGTCCATGTGCCTGTGCATATTGTACATACTTGTCACCAGAGGACATACGTGATTAGGCCCATGTGCCGAATGAGTCTAGTTGGTATGTCCCTAGTCCCTGGTCATATTAATTTACCATTGTTTGCTTAAATCATTTGTCTGCTGTTGAGTACTTGGATTATGTCCAGGATTTTGTGATCCTTGATAATGGTAAGTTTTGCTTTCAAAGTTTAATACAGTTTTTAAAAAATTCTACTTCCTACGCTATGCCAGGCACTTGAGAAGTACTGAATAAATATTTATTGAATTATCTATGCTTGCTCTTCCCATTTCATTAGTGTGGACAATTGCAGGTTAGCTATAATTACCTACTGTTCCAGATTGTTTCAAAAAAGATAATATCCATTAAATTATGTGCCTTTCAGTAAGAGCTGTACATTTTACGTTTGTAAGCTGTGTATGTGGTTTTTTTTTTTTCCGGACAGAAAATAGCTTGCTTGCCTTTTCTTTTTCTTTCTTTCTTTTTTTTTAAAGATGACCAGTAAGGGATCTTAACCCTTGACTTGGTGTTGTCAGCACCACACTCTCCCAAGTGAGCCACGGGCCGGCCCCTTGCTTGCCTTTTTTTTTGTCTTTTTCATGACCGGTAAGGGGATCGCAACCCTTGGCTTGGTGTCGCCCGCACCGCGCTCAGCCAGCGAGCGCACTGGCCATTCCTATATAGGATCCGAACCCACGGTGGGAGTGACGCTGCGCTCCCATCCCCTTGCTTGCCTTTTTTTTTGGCTTTTTCATGACCGGTAAGGGGATCGCAACCCTTGGCTTGGTGTCGCCCGCACCGCGCTCAGCCAGCGAGCGCACTGGCCATTCCTATATAGGATCCGAACCCACGGTGGGAGTGACGCTGCGCTCCCATCGCCACACTATCCCCTCCCAGCGCCGCACTCTCCCCTCCCAGCGCCGCACTCTCCCGAGTGCGCCATGGGGCCGGCCCCTTGCTTGCCTTTTCTGATTACAAAGGTAATATCTGCTTAAAGAGATTCAGATAATGGCTTTGCCTGGACTGTAGCCTTTGTCTTTTAGAGGCCTCCAAACAATTTCACATCTGCAAAAGAACATGCATCTTTCCTGTCTGCCGTATCATTCTTTTCGTTATCTTCTCTGCATCTTCAGTTTGCTTGACTTTCATCATTTCCATCTAAAAACTTAGATGTCTTCTCTGAGACAGGAGCCTAGGAAGTGCTTGTTCTCTTGTCCAAAGATTATGTCTGTCTTGTTTGCAAATAAGAAGGAAGAGTAAATAGAGCATTTGTCCTTTGTTCTGCCAAGTCAGCACTCTTAATTCCTAACTTTTCTCTGTCTCTGTCTCTGTCTCTCTGTCTCTTTCTCTCTCTCTCTCTGCCTTGAGATTTTCTGACATTCCGAAACTGTGTGCTTTCTGGTGACCCATTTAAAACCCTCGCCCATGACATAGCTCTTTTGCAGAAAGGCAGGAATGGTCTATTGGACTCTTTTCCCTTGGCCTTTGCTGAGCAGCAGAGCTGTCTCCCATCCTCCCCCTTGCTGCTCAGTAGATATCTGGTCTCCTTTCCCTGCGGCAGGTGACATGTGTCAGCAATGGCGGGCCACTCTCTATTTGTGAAGCTAGTATTACTGACCTAGGCCTTCCTTTTCTCTTCAGAGTTATTTTTCCAGAAACAAGGATGGCCTAATGACCTCTGTGTCCTTGTCTGAAACCCCTGTTTTAGCTAACAGCAAACTTGGACAAGATAGTTCATAAAGCAGGGTTAAAGCCCAGGAATGAAGTGAAACTAACAGGCCTTCTCAGTGATGGAGAAACCTCATCACCAGCCCGTGTAATGGATCTCTGCTTCCTTGTGGATGGGGTGAAACTCATGCCCACATTGCTTGCAGCCATGCAGGGATCTGGGCCAGAGACCGGAGATGAAAGGGTAGAGCAGAGGAAGACCAGGTGCTTCTCACTGGAGCTGCAGGTGCACATCTGGAAGAGCCGGGCTCCTTGCTTATTCTAACAGTGACGCTGATGACCGAAAGAAAGTTGTGATCTCAGGATGGGGCAGTTATTTGTTGAATGAAAATACATCTGTCTATAGCTCTCTCTTCCTCCTCCTTGTCATCGTTCTGTTTTAGATTTTAAGCCCCAAAGCCTATTTCCCACCCTCTCCTGTCTGATTTTTATTTTTTTAAATTTTTTTATTTTTTAAAAAGATGACCGGTAAGGGGATCTTAACCCTTGACTTGGTGTTGTCAGCACCACGCTCACCCAGTGAGCGAACCGGCCATCCCTATATGGGATCCAAACCCGTGGCCTTGGCGTTATCAGCACCGCACTCTCCCGAGTGAGCCACGGGCCGGCCCACCTGTCTGATTTTTAAATTCAGAGGATCCCAAACCCCTTTACTGCTTCAGAAAGTGCATTGTGAGATTGTAAATGCTGGGTGGGCTTAAGGTACACAAAGGGACTTCTAACCTTGTTCATGAGCACAGGGAAATTCCATTAGGAAGATGAGATGGGGTTAGAGAAGGAACGTCTTAGTGAATGACGGAGGGGAGGCAGCTTTTCTTTGCAGAGCCTTGTCAGTCTGAGATTCTCAGGGACAGTCCCCAGGTATGGGGAAAATGGGATCAGAATTCTTGAGTGGTTTTGTATCTGTTGGTTGCTTTTTCTTCATTTAGAACTAAATTTGTATAAAAGAATACAACAGTAAAATAATCATGGCGGTTAAATAATAATGGCAACAGAGTTTGTTCTGCTCTCCTGGGGTTTCTTTCTGTATTATCTCTACTGCCTTGCAAACATCCTGGAAGTAAAAGGTGTTACACTGAGGAAACTGAGGCTCCAAGGGAGTGCACTACTAGTCCAAGGTCATCGGGCGAGGAGGTGGCAGAGCTCAGATCCAGACTCGTCGCTCTGACCCTACCGCCCAGGCCTGTGCCTTCCCCTATGCCATGCCACAGCTGCTAACAGAACAAAGTACACCCCACCCCAGAAGGCTGCAGGTTTGTGCTTTTATTTCTCTGAATGGCTCCAGGTTTTCCCTTTGTCATTTCTGTCCTTGTGTCCTTTGCAAAGCATGTAGCTTCCTTTTATGTTGCCTACCCCAATAGCATCTGACACGATGCCTGGGGTCCAGGAGCAGGGTTCTTTGCTCAGACATCTTGGTTCTCATCTGCTTCACAAAATCATCCTTGGTCTCTGTTCTCTTTTTCTTTTTATTTCCTTTCTTAAATGTTGCTTCTTTAAGGCTATAGTGAAGGCAAAGATAATCCTGCCCAAGGGTTTGAAAAAATGTAAAGGAGAAGTTTTTTTTAGCAAGCAGCTGGGTTTTTTAGCAGGATTTTTTCCACACTCCTCGTTGCCCTAGTGAAAGTGGGCTGTCTTCCTCACGACTCAGAGGAAACAAATGTATAAGTGGATGCAGTCAGGGGCTGACCAGGTAGCTCAGTTGGTTAAAGTGTGGTGCTGATGACGCCAAGGTCCAGGGTTCGATCCCTGTACCAGCTAGTCGCCAAAAACAAAAAAAAAGAAAAAGAAATTGGTGCAGTCAGGTGGCAGTCAATCCAAGAGCCAAGAAAAGCATCTTGTCCTTGGCCACGTTTCCTTTGTCACAGGCCTGTATTTCTATGCATTGTACAAATTAAATTTGTATCCAGGCCCGACTTTATCCCCTGAGGAGGCCGGAGTTCTAATCCACAGTAGAGGGAAGGAGGCCAGAGGGGTGAGGCTGCTTGGAGGAGGGTGCAGTGAAGACACAGAAATGGCTCTGAGGGCCGGCCCGGTGGCGCACTGGATAGTGCGCCGCTTGGGAAGCGTGGCGGCGCTCCCGCCCGAGGGTTCGGATCCCACATACAGACCAGTTCCCGCTCACTGGCTGGGCGAGGCGCGGGAGCA
>NW_007726863.1:0-22167 GCF_000696425.1 Galeopterus variegatus | reverse complement strand
TTGCCGGTCCCCGGTCCGGTAGGGGGGGAACACTGAGGGTTGTGTTCCCTTGCCGGCCAAGGAAAAAAAAAAAAAAAAAAAAAAAAAAAAAAAAAAAGAAATGGCTCTGAGCTTTGTGCGGCTGATGGAAACCACTGCTTAGAGTTGGCCCTCAGTCCCTTCTGAAGCTCCAAACAGGTCCCCAGGAGACAGGCCTTCCAGGGTCACCACTTTACCTGGTTTTAAGTTCACACCCATTCTCCTGTCCTCCAACACTTGTCCCAGCCCCATACTCTGAGATCTGAGGCTTCCTTCCAAAAATTGAGTTCGAGTTCAATGCTTTCTTTCCTATTCAGCTGTTAGGCAGGGGCTTGTGGCAGGAAAAAGAAGACAGAAATTTCTGTTGCCCTTAGGATGGTAGGTAACAGGGACACTGCATGAATACTTCTGGTTACAAAGACCAGCCCTGCTGATGAGCAGCCTGGCACCATTTGGCAGGGTGTCTTCTGAGCCAGCTGGGTTCATCTCATTGACATGTGAAGGCTGAGAACACCATCTCCCTTGCTTCTCCCCTAACCTCCCCTTTCTCTGTGCCACAGCGAGAGGTGTGGTATGCTCTGGGTTGTCCCTTGTCACTTACACACAGTTTCTGTCTCTGCTAATCTGATCACTTCAGATTGAACCAGCCTCATTTTGAGTCCATTCGTTTATATATTCATTTGACAAGCATTTGGTGCCGGGCACTACATTTTCAAGTCTGTGTCTGCTGTTGTCAAACCAGTATCACTTGCAGAAGTTTGGGCCCCTGATGTGTCTTCAAACTGATGCCCATTTTGTAAACCCAGGTACTCTTCTTGAGTAATACAGTGTGGTCCCTAAAGAGTTAAGACCTAGATTTTGATTCCGGCCTCATGCCTGGACCAGGGCCCTCACTGCCGCACCTCGTTCTTTTCTCTCTCCGTGATGGGTAGTTAGCTCCCCCTCCCTTCCCTTGTTATCTGCGTGCTACTCACATTGCAGATCCTCAGGACTGGTCCATTTACTCACTGCATCTAGCCTGGAGCACATTTGACTGTTGTCACTACCCTGTCCTCCTACCCCTCCCCATGGGGCAATGGCTTCTCATTCCTTCCCAGCTCCTCAAGCTACTGGAGGTCTCAGGAGAGTTCCTAACATCAGCCCACTCAGGGCTCTGCAAAGATGCTCTTTAAGGGTGACAGTGAAGGGAGAATTTGAAAATAGAAAATTTTTCTCCATTCATTTTACCTTTTGAGACTAACCCAGGTGGCTTGAGATAGTCTACTTGGGCCCACAGTGCCAGGGTAGTGTGAGCCTTTTCCAGTGACTCTCCTGAAACCATTTTGTCTATATGGGCACTGGAGGCTTATTGGGCTTGGTCTGGCTCCTCTCGGCCCTATTAGAGGAACTCGTGGATAGAAGAGGTCATCCAGGGAGAAGTTCTGAGTGTTGCTGCCCTCTCATCCTGGGCCTTCTCCACTCGGCTGGGGCTCTGCTTTGAGGCCAGGGTGGGGAGAACATCTGCAGGACACACGACTCAGCGGCTTATCTCCCCACCCATCTTATCTGCACACCCACACTCCCCAAAAGAGAATGTTAGAAGTAAAATTAATAGCAGAGTTGGTTCTAGTGTACTCAAGAGAGTGGTTTGTTTACTTCCTTTCTACAGGAGCTATGGGTGGAAGGAAGAATTCTGATCGCCTTGCTCATGAATTTTTCTTTAATGCAAAATTCTTTAGGAGGAAGAAAAATGATTCCATTTGTTCTTTCTGTTAGCACCTAGAGAGCTCACAGGCTGCTGTGAAGAAAGGGACTTGGGCATTTGACTAAAGGTTTTTTTTTGTTTGGTTGGTTTTTTGTTTTTTTTTTTGTTTGTTTTTTTAAAGATGACCGGTAAGGGGATCTTAACCCTTGACTTGGTGTTGTCAGCACCACGCTCTCCTAAGTAAGCTAACCGGCCATCCCTATACAGGGATCCGAACCTGTGGCCTTTGTGTTGTCAGTACCATACTCTCCCAAGTGAGCCACGGGCCGGCCCTTGACTAAAGGTTTTTTTTTTGTTTTTTTTTTTGTTTTTTTTAAAAGATGACCGGTAAGGGGATCTTAACCCTTGACTTGGTGTTGTCAGCACCACACTCAGCCAGTGAGCCAACCGGCCATCCCTATGTGGGATCCGAACCCGGGGCCTTGGTGTTATCAGCACCGCACTCTCCCGAGTGAGCCACGGGCCGGCCCAAAAGCTTTAAGACCTGTTTGTTTTTTTTGTTTTTTTGTTTTTTTCTCCTTTTTGTCTCTTTTTTACTGACCGGTAACAGGATCGCAACCCTCAGTGTCGCGCCTGTACCAGGGACCGGCAACGGGATCGCAACCCTCAGTGTTGTGCCCGCACTGCGCTCAGCCAGTGAGCGGGAACAAGTCTCCACATGGGATCCGAACCCTCGGCAGGATCACCGCCGCGCTCCCAAGCGGCGCACTTCTCCAGTGTGCCACCATGGACTAAAGGTTTTGATGGTGGCTATTCCATGGGGATAAGAAGATGTGTTAACTTCCAGCTTGCCCCTTCCTGTAGCAACAGGTTCTCCTGGACCATTCCAGGTTCTCGGCTGCCCTCAGAGGAGCTTCCCTGCAGCCCACCCTAAACTGTAAGTGCTGCCATCCCAGAAGGCTGAGGCCAGGCCTAAGTCGCCTCTTGCCCCAGGTTGCCCAAGTTCAGGCCAAACAAATCTCTCTCTTATTGTACAGAATGCCAGCAGTTTTCCAGACCCTTTCCCCTTCTTGGTAACTTTCTCATATCTGCCAGGGCAGTGGACATGCATTGATTTAGGTGTTAGACATTCTGAAGCTTAGATCTGGTTAAGGCAAAATGCTTCACAAGACGAAGCCTGTGGATGATATACAAAGCAACAAACATCAACATCAGTCTGTAAAATAGGATCAGTCCTCCTGGGCCTGGTTCCAGTTCTTCTTGGAGCTTAGTTCTAGAACTTCAGACCTGACTCTTTTCTTAGCTCATCAATTCTCCATACCCTTGAGCTCTTTTATCCCAAGTAGGAAAAGGTGAGGGGCCATCTCTGGAAACCTATACCAATTTGCATAGACTCTTCTGATAAGCAAAGTACTTTCATATTCATTCCTGAGGGGCTTTAAAATCTCATTTTGTAGATGATTGCCTGGGGTCATGAAGAACCAGACTGAGATTCAGTTATTCTGCCACCAAATCTTGCATACTTTCTGCGATGCCATGTTTTTCTCCCTTTAGGGTGTATTGGTTCTGTAACCATTTACCCACTGCCTACTTGGATCCCTGCCTTGCTAGGTTTGAGGGAAGCCGAGATGAATAAGCCACAGTCTCAGGTCTGGCAGCTCCTAGGGACTCAGCTTAGGGGTGAAGCCCTCCTTACCCTGTCAGGAACACAGACGGCATATATAAAACTGCTTGCCTGTGGGCACAGGCCTGGTGTCCACAGCCATGGGTGCTATGGGAAGACAGCAGGAGCTGGGCCAGGTCAGTCTATAAGCATTTGGTGAATGAGGAGCGTGTCCCTTACTAGGGAGCTGACAGAGCCGGGGAAGAGATCCAGGTCCTGCGTAGAGGGCATGGTTCTTGCTGAGCCCGCAAGCATAGAGTGCGTTCCAGTGGAAGCAGTGGCTAACAGAAATGCAGGGCAGTGTGTTTGTTTTGGGGACTGAGGAGGAGGGAGGATTAAGCAGAGGCGGGTGGAGGGTATGAAGGGCGTTGAAGGAGAGCCTGAGACAGTGTGGGAGGGTAGTTAGTACTTAACAAGAAATGCTGAAAGATGCGAGCAGCGGCTGGTGCCTGGAACCAAATCCAGGGGCTTCTGAGGATTGCAACCAGGCTTCCCCCACCAACTGTGCTGCCAGGACCAGAATTTCTGCCGATTACCCTCTCTATTCCTTTAGCACAAGACTTTAGGAGATATCGTGGAAGTCTGGGAACCTGGCATGCTGCCTCCTGAGGAACTGCTCCCTGTGAGGCCTGCTGAGGCTGATGGCACTTCTTCCAGTACTTACCACTGAGGGGAGGGCACCGGGACAGCCTTCTGTGTTCCGGAGCTGAGTCACCCTTGGATCCCTGGTTTCTGTGTGATTGCTGGGCATGGACTGGTCTGCAGCTGGCCCTCATCTTCAGGGGCCACACTGTGTAGCTGAGGGAGACCTGCATTTGCTCCACAGCCCTTTAGTGAGTGGGCTGCACGCTAGGCTCCGTGCTACATGCTAGAGATACAGCAGGGAAAAGAAGGCCTTGGCACATCTCCTGTCATTAGGGGAGACACACAGAAGGCCAGTTCCTGTTCAATTACAGCTGTGATCTGTGAGGCAAAGGACAAGCACAGGACGGGCCCATGGCTCACTTGGGAGAGTGTGGTGCTGATAACACCAAGGCCATGGGTTTGGATCCCTATATAGTGATGGCCGGTTAGCTCACTTGGGAGAGCATGGTGCTAACACCACCAAGTCAGGGGTTAAGATCCCCTTACCAGTCATATTTTTTTAAAAATAAAAAATACATAATAAATAAGAGGACAAGCAGACAGTGGGTAATGAGGGCTGTCTAACCCTGCTGGCTGGTCAGGGCAGCCTCCCTCCCCCATTGAGTTATCTGTTTCCCACAGCAGGCAGAGGCTGGGTGTGGATCTTGGCAGAACATGGGGAACCTTGGGGGATGGGGGGAAGGGGGGAGGAGCTTATGGCAGCCCCACCCCCGCCCCAGTTGGAGTCAGTTGCTGGAGCTGTCTGTATACCTGGTGACCCCTTCCCATTGTCACGTCCTGGGACACTGTGTGGTACTGGTACGGCTATTAACCAGCCCTTGGTGGTGTCATTGGAGGTGATGGCATAAGTGCCCTGAGGGAAAGTTGAATTAAATGCTTTCTCACCTGCCAGTGGGTTATCAGTGTGTAGATTATCTGGGCTTGTTCTTTCCACATGTTTGTTGAGCATTTACTACTGGCCAGGCTCAGTCCTTCCCTCAAAGAGCTGCTAGCAAAAGTCTTCTTGCCTTCTTTCTTCCTGGCTTTTTTTTTTTTTTTCCTTAGATGACCGGTAAGGGGATCTCAACCCTTGGCTTGGTGTTGTCAGCACCACGCTCAGCCAGTGAGCAAACCGGCCATCCCTATATAGGATCTGAACCCATGGCCTTGGTGTTATCAGCACCGCACTCTACTGAGTGAGCCACGGGCCGGCCTCTTCCTGGCTTTTGTGTTGACCTTACTGAGAGATTGGGCAGGAATATGGTGTGAAATTAACAACAAACCACCTTTTCACCCAGTAGGAGCTCAGCTTAGAAGAGATGAGAAAGACAAAGACCTGGTGACTCACTGAGTGTTTGCGTTGCCTGATGTTTTGAATTGTCCAGGTGGCTTGATAACCTCAGAGAATTAAAACAAGCAGTACTGGGGCTTTGAATTCATAGATTTCTTTTTTGAGTGCAACCTTTCAACCCTTGAAACCCATGATTGTGGCTGTGTCCTCAGGGCCAGCACCATCCTTAGGCCTGGGGAGGCACAGCCCCTGTCCCCGACTCTGCATCTCAGGGGGCTTCACATTTTGGAGCACCTCCCTCCAAATTTTCTAAGTCGGCCTCCAGTGCCTGGGGCTGGCTGGGACCCCCAGTGCCGTTCTGGCTGGGTGTTTCATACCTAGACTGGGATCTACATTGGCCCCTTTGGGGTACTGTCTATACCTCTACCCTGTGCAGGAACAACCAGATGTACTATGGAGTTGTCCTGGGGCCCCATGTCTGGGCCCAGTTCCAGGAGCTGGCTGCAGTGTTTCTTTTGTAGGATCATGTGAGATTGGGCTGCCACAATGGTGCTGACATGCTAATTTTGGGTGACTCAAATTTTTTATATACATGGGTCCCACAAAAATATTTGCCTGGGGCCCCGCACATCCTAGGGGCAGCCTGCCCAGGGGCTACCCACTGGGCTCTTCAGTATCTGCTTAGCAGCTTTGGGCCTGGACAGAAAGAGGATAAGGGCCTATTGTTAGTCCCTGAGGCCTGAATGGCACTTTGTTTTCTGCATTCGGCTCCACAGGCCAAGCGGCTTTACTGCTGCTGCAGTTGTAACCGTCTCGTCTCCAGTGAAAACTCTGTTCGCACTCGGACATCACATTGTTTTACTAAATATCCTGGGAGGACAGGACTTTGAGCCAACTAGGGGTCTTGTGTTGGTCACTGCTTGGCAAGGGCTGATAACTGCATTGCTGAAGGAAGGAGCCTTCCCTACCAACAGACCTTAGCTGTGGGTGAAGGAAAGGGGAAAACACCTTTGTTGACATTGAACTTGGGGGCTAGTTGCAAGAATCTAGGCCAGCTCTGAATTGGCAGGAAGGGAGTATGGTAGGAACTGGTTGGAAAGCCCCCTCCCTGCCCCAGGGTGAACTGTGGCTGGGGACAAGTGGGCAAAGGCAGGGGATGACAGTATTTGCTTCCCTCTTCCTTTCTTCTCTGCCTCTGGCCCTCCTTCCCAACCACACATGGTAGCCTCTGGACCCTCTCCAGTGCGGAAGCAGGAAAACTTCTCAAGAATTAAAGGTGCCTATTTTGTGTTGAGGTCAAAGGAATGGAAAGGGTGTGGGGCAGAGAGAAAACAAGCAGACAGCCTGTCGTCAGGTTTGGAAACCACAGGGAGCAATGTGTTCAGCCCAGACTCCTGCGCCCTTTAAAGCTGACAGTCAAGCAGAGCACGAGGTCAGGCCTCCTGCAGACTCAGTTGCAGCACCACCTCCTGCCCCTCGTCTGTGTCACAGAGTGAACCAGGCTGTGTGTTTTGTTCTGAAGTTGGCTCTACCTTCCCCCAGGCCAGCAGGGAATGCTGTCCTAGATCAGTGGTTCTCAAAGCGAGGTCACCAGGCCCCTGCAGGGCCTAAGACCATTTCAAGGGGGTCCGAGAGTCAGAAGGGTTTTCATGACAGTTCTCACAGGTTACCTGCCTTTTCCATCGTGTTGAAGTTTGCACTGTGGTTACTTGGAGGTGGGTATCTGACCGACTTTGTCTTGAAAATGTATGTAGTGAGCCTGTTGTTTCAAAGAAAATGACTAATGATATTTGTGGCCAATGGTAAAAGTAGAACTTCCAAGCAAAAATTAGAATTTTGGAAAACTCGTATCCATCGTCATGAGCTTGAGAGCTTCCCAGTACTTAAAGGCTTTTCTGATAAGATTGGAGGTGATGTTACACATAGGATGTTTTGGCATTTTGGTATAAAATGTGTCAACATCTTAAAGATCAGCATAACTTAGTGAACCAATACTTTTCAGATAGCCAGTGAGTGAGGTTACAAAATCATGTTGGGTAAAAGGTTCATTTGCAATTCAAGAAAGGCCAGTGGAGTTTAATGTCACAGAACAGGAAAATTTCATAGGGTTTCCGAGTCCGTGTTATACTTAACTACTTACTTGCTGAGTTTTGGTGTAGTGTGAAAGAGGAGTATCCACAGCTGTCTGAAAAGGCTATTAAAATATCCCTCCCTTTTGCAACTACATGTCTGGGTGCGTCCAGGTTTTCTTTTCTTTCTTTTTTTTTTTTTTAAAGATGACCAGTAAGGGGATCTTAACCCTTGACTTGGTGTTGTCAGCACCACACTCTCCCAAGTGAGCCACGGGCCGGCCCTAATTCCAGAACATTCTTATCACCCCAGAAGGAAACCCTGTGCTGTCACTCTGTATTACCCCTCCTCCTAGCCCTTGACAGCCACTAATCTACTTTCTGTCTCTACGGATCTCCCTGTTCTGGACATTTCATGTAAATGTAATCATATAATATGTGGCCTTTTGTGCCCAGCTTCTTGCACTTAGGATGTTCTCAAGGCTCATCTACTTCGTAGCAAGTAACATTTTCTTTTTTTTATGACTGAATAATATTCCATCGTATGGATATACCACATTTTGTTAATTCATTCATCAGTTGATGGCCATTTGGGATGTTTCCACTTTTTGGCTATTATGAACAAGGCTGAGTTCTTGGTGACCACGTGGCCCTCCAAAAGACTTCTGCACATTCAGACCCGCCTGCCCCGAGACCTCAGCTGGATCAGGGCCCACTTGCGTTTCCTCAGCTGCTCAGCCTGCTGCTCCTCTGGACACAGCTGCTGTGGACACGGCTGCTGACATGCAGTGAGTGTGCTGACCCAGGCAAGGCCTCTGTCTAATCAGCCTCGAGTTCAGGAGGCTGAGCAGAAGCTATAACAGCGATTGTGCCTCCTTCAAGGAACCTCGGCAGAGCCCGGCCTGGTTAGTTTTGTGTTTTTGTCATGGCGGGTGGTGCCCAGAGGGTGGGACCTCTATTTCTGTTCTTGAAGTGATCTGTAGAGGTTTAGTGTTATGTTCAAGCATTTAAAAATTTACTTGCTAATGAAATCATTCTGGGCCACCAGCTCATACTAACCACTAGGGTGAAGTCCTGGTGAAGGACCAAGTCTCCAGGACCTATGGGGAGAAAGGACCACAATGTCACCAGTTCCCGGTGGGCAACCTGAGGCATAGTGAGGTCTGGCAGGAAGGAGGAAGATATTAGACTCCTCTCAGTTTTTTCTTCTCCCCATCGGATCCTCTGCTTCTTTCCTGAGGCCAGCTGCCCCATCTGTCTCGTGGCTAACGTTGCCATCCTGGCCCTGGTGCTCCCTCCTCTGTAGAACTCAAATACTACAGCCCTTCAATCCTTCCTCCAGAACCCGTGGGCAGTGGCTTTTGACTGCCCCATTCCCAGCTCACTCCTGACCTGGTCATTGGTTTATATTCCTTCCCTCAAACAGTCTGCTCAAGGCCCACCCCTGAGTCGGAGATTGGCTCACAAGCAGCCTCTGTCTCCTCTGAGCTGTAGGGGAGGGGACAGTTCTGGAAAGTCATTGACAGGGGCTTAACCTAGAACATCAATTATAAACAGACAGCGGGCAATGAGCCCAGATATGGGTGTTCTGCGTGGCCTCCCTGGGGCTCTACAGACCAACTGCCACGGTAAGAGGGCTAACTTTCAGAGCCCTCGAGGCACATTGTCCTGGTGGGGGTATGCACACATTGTGGCCGTGGTCCCTCTTCCCTCTGGAACTTGGCAGCCTTCCATACTTGGAAGAGGAGATGACAGAGGGATTCTGGGAACAGGTCCTTAGAGAACAGAAATCCAGTGGAGGGTTGGATTGGATCATTGCTCAAAGTCCTGTGGGGACAGTCTGGTCAGGGATGGGCAAACCGAGGAACACAAGGTAGGCAAACTTTATTTGACAACAAAAACAGATTTTGCCCAAGACCTTGGACAGAGGAAGATGGGTCATGGATTCCAGATCTCTGGGCCAGATTGACTTTGTGTGGTGGTGACAGCTGGGGGAAAGCCCACATGGTTCCATGTGACTGAGGTTCCTTGTGTAAATGGCGAAGCTGCTAGTGGTCAGAAAGGCTCTGTTCTTAGCACAGCACCAGGCCAGGTGCCCACATATGCTGTGCTCTAGCTCCCTGGCCAACTTGGGCCTTGACGAAATGCTCTGGCGCTATAGAACAGGAAGACCTGGCTTTCCTTTAGGAGTCTGGGAAATTGAAAGGCTCTCTTCAAGACATGAGGTATCCAAGACAGCAATGAAAGAAAAACATGTAAAACTGCCTGTAATTTGGGAGACCAAATTTTGGCATTTGAGTAGGACTCTGCTCAGATCTTAAGGGAGAGAACTTCTCCCATTTGCTTAGAAGAAAGCCTTTCCCCTAGTTCAGGGGGAGGAGAAACTGCTAAGGGTGCCCGAGAGCCTCTGGTTCTTTATCTTTAACTACAAACAGGCCAAGACACCACCAAGTCATAGGATAGCAATTCAAGGAGAAGGGAGAAACTGTGTGTGTGTGTGTTTGGAGACCAGTGAGAGCGGGGTGGAGGTGATGTGAACGTTCACACTTCAGTTATGTCTCCCTCTGCTTTGTCCCACACTTCCCAAGATCAGCAGTGGATAAGAAATGTGCCTTTTCTTCCTGGTGTTCTAGACCAGAGATGGAGGATTTCACTCCTATCTCTGTCACGTGCCTTTTCTCCCTGACACTAAAAGAAACCTGTCATCAGCGGGGAGTCTGAGGCAAGGAGACAGTCAGCACTTACCAGTCTAGATGGGTCTGGAGTGATCTTTGTGCCCTTGGTCTCCTTCTGACTAGAATGAAGTGTCGGTTTCATGGGGGCAGGGTCTTCTCCCTTGTTCAGCTTTATCTCCAGTGCTTAACAGTACCGGGTGTGTTGTAAAGGCTCAGTCAATATTGATCGAATGAATGAATGAGTGAATGCTTTTTTGTTTTGTTCTGCATATCATTCCCTTAAACCTCTCCAACTTTATCTTCTGTTGGTTCCATGCCAGACTTCTCACCTGGTCACTGGCTACTTGGGGCTGCCCTTTTCACAGTCTTGCGAGTTCATGTTACCACAGGATCCCTCCAGTCCCCTGCCCGAAACTTCTCTTGTGGGCTCCTGTGCTGTAGCATACCAGCTGTATTTGTTTGCCCCCTCCTCTGACATCTATTCACTTTCATTCCTGCCTTGGTTTTTCCTCCTTGCATTTCTACAGCTCCACCCTTGCCTCTCTGCCCTTCTCGGGGAAGAGTTGTTAGGAAGGGGACCCCTGGAGATGCTCCAGGCTAAGATCTCCAGGGCCTAGGCAACTCAGTCACCTGTGGTTCTGCAGTTCATGAGCGCTGCTGTGAAGGAAGGTCATTGATGCTGGAGCTGGGCTAGTGGGCATGTGGCTCCTCCCCACCTTGCCAATGCCAAGCTCTTGTGGTTTTGGCTGTTACCTCTTTGCTGATCACCCCTAAGTCAATGTGTCTGCATTTCTCTACTGAGGCCCCACCCTGGCAGTCAAGACTTGTTTAACATCTATGATTATTAAATCGGTAGCATGTATTCCATCCCTTCTGTGGGCTGGTTCACATTCATTCTCATATTTAATCCTCCCAGTGAACATATGAAGGCAAATTATTATTCTTTTTTTCAGAGTCTGTGACAAGTTAGTTACTTGGCTAATAAGCATCTGGGGGTCAGGGTCAGGATTTGAACCAGGCCCACTGGACCCTAACCCTAAACAGGGTCAGCTTGACTGCACTTGCAGTGGACGACGGTTGGAGCTCACTGAGCAGGTGCCAGGTGCCCCTTTACTTAGCTTTCCTCAGTTGCTTTACCTGTTCTCTCAAAGCAGGACCTTTGCAAACACCGGGTGTTCACTATACCCTATCTTTCTTTTTTGTTTCTTTTTAAATTTTTTAATATCTTTTGAATGTGCTGGTCTTTTCTCCTCACCAGGTGGTAAGTTCTTGACTTTGCAAACACCGGGTGTTCACTATACCCTATCTTTCTTTTTTGTTTCTTTTTAAATTTTTTGATATCTTTTGAATGTGCTGGTCTTTTCTCCTCACCAGGTGGTAAGTTCTTGATGGCAGAGGCCACGTAGCATATTTTCCTTGGTCCCTCAAGTGTGTGTTATGGGCAACAGGCACTCAATAAACCCTTGGTGGCTCTGATTGGGTGGAATCGGATCATAATTCTCTGAGTATGTTCTATGGTTTACAGTTTATGAAACTGTGAAGGTACAGTCTGAAGTTTCACATACAACAGGTTCCTTAATTGACTGTCCTCTGTGCTGGTGGGGGAAAGGGAGATAAACCTCCCTACTAGATGGACTAACAGGTCCAGAGAGGTAGCCTGAATTCCCTAAGATCATATGACCAGGTGGTAGCAAAGCCAGAATTTGATTTTTTCTTTTGTGGTGGCCGGCCTGTCCAGGTGTCTGAACCTTGACCTTAGTGCTATCAACACCACACTTTAACTATCTGAGCTGATTGGCCAGTCCCCAAAGCCAGCATTTGAACCTGAGTGTTTTTTTGACTCTAAGGCCTTTCCATTTCCACCAGTCCAGACTTGTCACAGGTGGCCCCTCCACTTCCTACGCCTTGTCTTTTCCTCCGCGGAGAGAGGTGCTGCCTGAACTCACCCTCCGTCTCTTGCGTGGTCCTGTGTTGTCTTATTGGTTTTGTCCTTTTTCTTTCGTTAGCATTTCTGAGGGCAGAGACCCTGGGTATTTCCCTTTATCCTTCCAAAGCTCTAGCTCCAGGGCATGGACCAGAAATCCTTCCCTCCAAGAGAGTGATACAGTGAGTGACTCCACGATGAGTCCCCTGAGCTGAGCCAGGACAATGGGTAGCGTGAGAGAACAGTGAGGGGCCAAGAGCTGGGGAGAGGTGCTGGGCTGTCAGGGGCAGGAGATGGGCTGGAAGCCCCAGTCTCCTATTTGGAAAATGAAGATAATGCCTGCCCTGCCCCCTAGGCAAGGTTACTGTTAGTAGCAAATGAGAGTGTCTATTAAAGTACCTTCTAAACTTCAGAGAGCACTGGGAATATTGTTGTTAAATAAAATTATAGTATGTAAATTATAGTTCAATGAATGAAACTATCAAGGGGAATAGTACTGGCCTCGCGAGTGTTGGGCAGACAACCTGGATGGTGCCTCATCCAGGGCCTGGCACTCACAGCTATTATGAATTATTGTTGTCTTTATAATTATCATAAGATGTGAGTTCTTCCTGCAGACAGGGGAAGGGGATAAGGGGAAGATGTCCCTTCGGGGTTGGGACTGAGAAGGTGTGAAAAAGAATCGATTGCTGGAGCTTTCATAGATCCGTTCACTGCCTCAGGTCCTGAAGCCGTTTTCCTGTAAGGTGGAAAGTTCTGCCTGGGCCGCTCCTACTTCCCCAAGATGTTTTCAGCAATTCCTCTTCTCATCCTTGAAGAGGAAAAGTTATATTCATACGGACACCCCCCCGCTAATGGTGAGCAGAAAAACAAGTCTTGGCAAGTCAGAAACTGCCCAGTAGGTGAAGAGGCTGTGGTGGCTGTAGTTGCCAGGCTCCTGGCGGGCCAGGCTGCCACAGCTGCGGTGCCTCTCAAAGCACCCTGCTCTCTGCCTGTCCCGGGGTGTGCACTTCAGGGTAAAGGTCAATTGAGGTCTCTCTCATTTCTGCTGAACTCCAAAAGCACCCAGGGGGTGAAACGTCCCCTCAACTGGGTGCCACATTGGGCTTACCACCATCAGCTGGGCAGCATGATTGTATTAGGCACAGTTAGTCTGCATGGACAGGGCTGTGGTCACAGATCAGGGGAAAGGCAGATGTGACTGAGATAAGCTGAGGAGGTGGCAGCCCTTCCCGCGGCGATCACCAGCGTGGGGGCAGCCGGGGCAAGAGTGACGTCAGGGAGGGTAGTTGTGGTGGCAGGCAAGAAGGGAAGATGGTAACTATTAACTGCCATCGCATGATGATCGATTTGACAGTCTATCCCCAGGTGGCTCCTGGACTGAGACACAACTCGGCACAGCAGGCAGACTATGGTCTATGTGGCTTTGAGCATTGAGACCATGGGCAGGCTATTTATTCTGAGTTTTTGTTTCCCTGCTTACAATAATACCTACCATGCAAGGCTTCTGATAATTAAATGAGATAATATAAAGTACTTAATGCAGTGGCTGGCATGCAGTAGCAAGCTCACACAAACAGCATCAGCGATTCTGACACTTTGCCATGTGGCGGTTATGATAAAACCAGCAATAGTGGATGAGAGCTCCATCTGTGGAGGCCGCTGGCCCAGTTTTTGTGCTCAAATTCCAAAGCACAGGATGAGAGGTCAGATCAAGAGGCAACAAAGGCATGTTCTCCTGGGGGTCAAGAATAGGGAGAGGACAGCAGCAGTCATTGTCAAGGTCATGTCCTGTCTGGGTTGCTGTTTACTTTTTTCTTTCCAGGAGCTAGAACTCTTTGTCGTTGAGTTCTCTCACTATCTCCTTGGCTCATGGACTGGGCACTTTGGTAATCAATTTGCCCAGGGAATCAAGTTTTCACACTGAGCTAGGTTCCACAGAGCCTTCCTCCATGGGGATGTTTGGGGTGTGGAGTCTAGCAGAATGGCAGTAAAGACTGGCCAGGAATGGTTGAGGGTTGCACTTTATTTCTGAGAAACTAAATTGATCAGCCAATTCAAGTGAGGCACCCAACAAGGGAAGTTGAGGCACCAGGGACAGGCACAGTGGAAAGCCATTACAACCACTAGGCTTGGAGGAGTCAGAAAAGAAAATAGTGTTTCCTGCAAACAACAGCGAGGGTGGAAATAGTGGAGGCTGGGACACCCAGCAGGGACTAGTGACAAGATGCAGCCCCGGCCAGGGCTGTGGCACAAAGTCAGTAGAGAGCGGGGAAGATGTATCCCATGTTCTCTCTCCTCCCACTCTCCTCTCTCCTGTCCATGCCTTCTATTGGCTGAACCTGTGGGAAGCCAGCCAACAGGGAGCCCAGGTGCCTCGGTCCACAGGGCTCAGCTTCCCTGGGCAGAAAGCAGGCGGAGAAGGAGATGCAGACAGGCAAGCAGTCGTCACCAACCAGGAAGCCTCTCCTATCGGCTAAGCCCCAGGGAGATGTTACTCCACAGGTGTGGCAGGCGGTGGGGAATGGGTAACATAGTAAGATGCAGCAGTACCCAAGTTGTTCTACAGATGCAATCCCTATCACAGTCCCAGATGCGATTGACAAGACGATCCTAAAATTCACATGGAAATGCAAGAGAACCAGAATAGAGAAGAGAATCTTGAAAAAGAACAAAGTTGGAAGACTCACACGGCCTGATTTTAAAACTTACTATGTCCCCGTACTGGCCAGCTGCCAAAAACAGATAAATAAATAAAACTTGCTACAAAACTACAAGTAATCGAGACAGCGTGGTACTGGCATACGGATAGACATATAGATCCCTGGAATAGAATTGACAGTCCAGAAGGAAACTGCCACATTTATAAGAGTGCTGGGACAATTTAATTGGGAACAAATTATCTTTTCAACAAGTGGTGCTGAAACGACTGGATATCCACATGCAAAAAAACGAAGTTGGACCCTGGCCTTGTACCACATACAAAAATTAATTCAATATGGATTAAAGACCTAAATGTAAGAGCTAAAACTACAAAACTCTTAGAAGGAAAATAGGTGTAATGCTTTGTGACCTGGGGTTAGGTAGTAGTTTTTCTCATATGATACCAAAGCACAAGCAATAAAAGAAAAACTGTACATCATCAGGATTAAAAACTTTTGTGTTTCAAAGGATACTGTCAAGGAAGTGAGAAGACACAGAATGGGAGAAAAATTGGGAAATCATCTGTCTGATAAGGAACTTGTATCTAGGATATATAAAGAATTCTTACAGCTCAGCAATTAAAAGACAGATAATCCAATTAAAAATGGACAAAGGATTTGATTAGACATTTCTTCAAAGAAGATATATAAATGATCAATAAACACATGAAAAGATGCTTAATATCATTAGTTGTCAGGGAAATGAAAATCAAAACCACAATAAGATACCATTTCACTTCCACTAGGGCGATGAATCAAAAAGACAGATAATAACTTGTGTTTGCAAGGATGTGGAGAATTTGGAACTCTCATACATTGCTGGTAGGATATAAAATAATCCGGCTGTTTTGGAAAACAATCTGGCAGTTGCTCAAGTGGTTAAACATGGTTACCATATGATTCAGCAACTCCACCCCTAGATATATGAGGGTACTTCAAAAGGTTTCCGGAAAAAGAGTTGTGCACCCCTGTATACACAGGAGAAATGAAAACATATGTTTGCCCCAAAATGTGTACACAAATGTTCATAGCAGCATCGTTAATAATAGTCAAAAAGTAGAAACAACCCAAAAGTTCATCATCAACTTATAAATGGATAAATAAAATGTGGTATATCCATATGATGGGATATTATTCAGCCCTAAAAAGAAATGAAGCACTGATACATGTTCCAACACGGATAAACCTTGAAAACGATATGCTAAGTAGAAGACAGACACGAAAACCCATGTCATTTGTGATTTTATTTATAGGAGATGTCCAGAATAGGCAAATCCATAGAGATAGAGAGTAAATTAGTGGTTGCCTAGAGCGGGGAAAACTAAGGAGGTTGGGGGGTTATGGCTTAGGGATATGAAAATGTTCTAAATGATGAATGCACATGTCTGTGAATATACTAAAAGGCATCAAGTTGTATTTTAAATGTATGAACTCAATAAATCTGTTGAAAACAAAACCTGGCCCTCAGGGGTAGTCCAGTAGGCTAGAAGACTGTGACTTGATGAGGGAACTTTTTTATTGTTCTGTAGCCACTACCCTGGCCCACCTTGGCTAGGTGGGGTACGCCTGCCACGGAGCACTCTGGGCCTCTTTCTGGATCTTAGAGCATGGGAAGACCCCAGCTTCAGTAGAAAATTTTAATTCTAATTCTATTTTGATTTGGTTCAATTAAACTTTTTTTGGTGGCTGGCTGGTGTGGGGCGATTAAACATTTTTGGAACTGTATTGTGAGCCAGGCACGGAGCTAAGTACTCATGAAAAAACAGGGTCCCTAAAGTTAGACAGGCTTGATTTTTTTTTTTTCTTTTTTTAAAAGATGACCGGTAAGGGGATCTTAACCCTTGACTTGGTGTTGTCAGCACCACGCTCACCCAGTGAGCAAACCGGCCATCCCTATATGGGATCTGAACCCATGGCCTTGGTGCTATCAGCACCGCACTCTGCCAAGTGAGCCACAGGCCGGCCCATAGACAGGCTTGATTATTTTTGAGTTTGCTACTTCCTGTGGATCCTTCTGAGCCTCATTTTTCTTATCAGTAAAATGAGGGTTGGTAATACCCCATGCGACTGTGGTGAAAATTAAGTCAGCTAGAGGGTGCCTGGCATATAGTAGGCAGAAAATGAAAGTTCCTTTCCAGTGCTTGTGGGGCAAGTTATAAGTGTGTACCAAATTTATATAACAAAGATGAGTTCATTACATCTGCCTCCACAGAGCGTGAGGCTGGGCACTCAACCTGCACCCATGAAGCAGGCCTGGAAGAGGACACCTGGCTTTCTCTGGGGTTTGCTCAAGTCTGGGGCGAGGAACCAGGGAAGGTTTCTTGAGGGGGAGGGGGTAATGAAATGGGACCTCAAAGAGTGGGAGGCTACGATTTTCATATAGTGTATTTTATTCATTTTTTGAATAGGTAATCAAGTATGTGGCACAAATACAAAAGGGTAAACAGTGAAAGATAACTCAGAAGCAACCACTGTTACCAGGTTCTGAAGTCCCATTCTAGATATATCCTGCATGTGTAGGAGCACACGTGCACATGTACAAGGTCTTCTCTCATCCATGCAGCTTTGACATCTCCCGCATCATGGTCTACAGGGATCAGAAGGTTCCTGCTAAGGTGTGGGTTAGAAGCAAAGCTGAGCTGCCCTGTCGTCATTCCTGCTGCTTTCCTGTCTCACGTTAGCCACAGCCAAGGCCATTGCCACTGAGGCCTCCTCAGGAAGAGTGATGGCTCCTCTTCCTTCAGGTCCCCTGGAGGGAAGGGGCCTTATGAGCCGCGCGCACCGCTGTCTCCTTGGCGTGCTCTCTCCCAGGGAATCCCGTTGCCTTTCTCCTGTGGGGGCTCCTGTTGCGCACCCCCCGTTCCTCTATCCTGCTTGTTGGTACCCTTGTTTGGGTGGAGCATATCCACAGCAGCGTCCTGAGAAGGGATGTTTAGCCCTTGCCCTCTGTCTTTATTTCACCTTCATGCATGATCAATAGTTTAGCTGGATGGAGAATTTCAGGTTGGAAATCATTTTCCTTCGACAAGTTTGAATGATTGCTTTGTACTTTTTTAGCTCCTCAGACTGCTGAGAAATCCAAAACCTTTCTGATTTCCGCTTCTTTGTATCCTTGTTTCTTCCCAGCCCCCAGGCCCTTCTGAAAGTTTACAAGATCTGAAATTTTACAGCATGCCTTGGTATAGGTCTGTGTTCATCACTTTTGTTAGGTTCTCACTTCCAATGTGGAAGCTCATGTCCTATTCTGGGAGTTTCTTCAGTTATTTTATTTTTTCCTCTTTGTTTTTTGTTCTTTGTTCTTTTCTCTTTCTGAAACTCCTTTTGTTTTGCTTTTGAATCTCTTGGACTGACCCTCTAGTTCTTTTCCTTTTCTTGCTTATTTTCTATTTCTTTGTCTTTTTCCTTCAGTTTCTAGGAGGTTTTCTTTTATCTTATCTTCCAGCCCTCCTATTGATTTTTTGTTTGTTTCTCCTTATCATCTTTTTAATTTCCAAGAACTTTTTTTGCTCTAAATGTTTCTTTAAAAACACGTGTGCATCCTGTTGTTTCACTGATGTAATCTTTACCTATTTCTCTGAGGACATTAATGCCATGTTTGCTTCTTTAATTTTTCTTCTCCCTGCATAGCTGGCTTCCTCCAAATTGCTTTTTTTTCCCCGCTGCTTATCCTTGGGGAGGGGGGGCGGAGGAGATGGACTCTTACCTGTGGGCAATGGGGAGTCATGGAGGATTTTAGGGAGAATGAAATCTTGCTGTTTCTTGGGATGCTATCAGTAGTGTGTAGTGGGTGGGTAGCTACAGCCGCAGTAATGGTCTGGAGCTTTTGCAGTACTTCAAGTAGTAAGAAGAGATAATTCAGCGTGGTTTAGTAGGAGTGAAAAGAGGATTTGGATCCCTGTACTAGCCAGCGCCAAAAAAAAAAAAAAAAAAAATAAACTTCTGGGGCCATTATCAGCCTCCCCACTGCCAGTTGGGGCTGCAAGGTGAGTTAACCTGAGCTATGTTCCAGCCTCCACAGTTACGCTGCTCTTGTCTCCTCCCCTGTTCTCTCTCTCCTTGGAGTTTATAGCTTAAAAAAAATCTCTTTATGGAAGTTTTTATGGGATTTCAGGAAGAAAAATTAGATGCACAGCTCAGACATGAGCAGGATTTACACAGGCAGGGATGGGAGGGTATTCCTGTGAGGGAGTATGGGGGTGGAGGGAGCACTCTGAGGGAGTGGGGAAGGTGCTCCAGGAACAGAGAGGAGGCATTGGGCTGGAGTTGTAGGATCCAGAAGGCTGAGGAGTGATAGGCGGTAAGGCTGGAGAGGCAGGTCGCCCTAATCCTTGGGGAGGGGGGGCGAAGGAGATGGACTCTTACCTGTGGGCAATGGGGAGTCATGGAGGATTTTAGGGAGAATGAAATCTTGCTGTCTCTGGCCGGCCCGTGGCTCACTCGGTAGAGTGCGGTGCTGATAACACCAAGGCCCCGGGTTCGGATCCCACATAGGGATGGCCGGTTCGCTCACTGGCTGAGCGTGGTGCTGACAACACCAAGTCAAGGGTTAAGTTCCCCTTACTGGTCATCTTTTTTTTAAAAAAAAAAAAAAAAAAAAAAAAAAAAGAAATCTTGCTGTCTCTTGGGATGCTATCAGTAGTGTGTAGTGGGTGGGTAGCTACAGCCGCAGTAATGGTCTGGAGCTTTTGCAATACTTCAAGTAGTAAGAAGAGATAATTCAGCGTGGTTTAGTAGGAGTGAAAAGAGGATTTGGATCCCTGTACTAGCCAGCGCCAAAAAAAAAAAAAAAAAAAAGAAAGGAGGGAAGGATGTGCGGATTTAAGAGGTAAAACTGATGGGACTCCCTGACTAGAGGGTAGGTGACGGGGTGGGAGGAGCGGCAGGTGGCCCCAAAGCTTTAAGCCCTGGCTGCTGGGGAGGCGGCAGTGGGGAAGCCAGGAGGAGGTGTTTGGTTGGGTTTTTGGTGTATGTGTTGTTCGGGAGGGAGGGGATGAGTTCTGCTACAGAATAGACTTGGCACGTGCACTAAAAAGCTCCAATTTTAAACCCTCAGACATCAACCTGCCAATGCCTATGTTGGTTGAGAAAGAGAGAAGGTGTCGAGGGTAGGAACAAGGAAACCAGTCCCTTAGAAGACAAAAGAATAATTTTCAAGTTGTTAAATAAGATGATCAAAATAATTTTATTTTGATATTCTCACAGGTTAATGAGTGTTGCAGAATGGCTTCTGAACTCCTTAAGACATTGACGGAGTGCTTAGTTCCTTTCTTCCTTAGCTCATCCTTATGTTTTGAGCAAATTAAGCACTCTGTACACCAGGCCCTTAAAAACGAACAAAAGCCTCTTTATCTGGATTCTGTAGCTGAAAGGGGAAGCAGGGAAGGGGCACAGGCCTCAGCTCGGGATACGCACGCCGTCAGGGTGAACTCTCAGCAGTGGTTCTTGGGGAGGTGAGGAAAGGGCCCTGATTATAGTGTCTGCCACTTTCTGTGCTATAAATATGCCCACTGTGGCCAATTTCAGGCCACCAACATGATGTCACCTAGCACAGAGCTAGACAAGCCAGTGGGAGTGAGCTGTTCCTAGTGCGTGTGTCTCCCTGTGGGTCCTGGCTGACGTGATGTGGCTCGGCAGCAGACCTCATCTTTTAGGTTGTCTGGCTTGTTCCGACTAAGGGGTTGTCAGGGTCAAAACGTGCTCCCAAGCATCATCTCTGCAAATGCGACATTTCATAGTGGCTACCCCAGCCCCTCCACTGGGCCCCTGCTGCCTTCTAGTCCTGTACCCGCCCTCCCTCTGTCCATCAGCAGCAGATCCTGCATTCATGCTAAACACCAATAGTAACACTGCAAGCCAGCACGTATAAGAAAGGCTCATTATGTGCCAGGCACTGATCTAAGCACTTATGTATGTTTGATCTCTGTAATAACCCTATGAGATAGTTATGTTATCTCTGATTTTAAAGATAAAATTGACACCCAGAGGTTAAGCGACTTGCCTGGAACCTGAGGAGCCCTGATTTGAACCTAGGCAGTTTGATCCCTGGGGCCCTGCCCGGTTATGTCAACATGTGGGAATTCTCTTCACGTGTTTCTTTTCTCTGAAGGCCCACTCAGGGCCTCAATATAGCCAGCTCATAAGGGTTGCCAGGTAAAATGCAGGATGCCCAGTTAAATTTAAATTTCAAACAAATAAATAATTTTATGGTATAAGTATGCCCCAAATATTGTATGGGATATAATTATACTTAAAATTTCTTGCTGTTTATCTGAAATTCAGATTTTAACAGTGGTTTGCATTTTAATTTGCTAAATCTGGCAGTGCTCAGCCCCGTAGCTTTATCTTGCCCAGGGAAGACTCAGGAGCATGGGAGGCTCCTTGCGGCTCCCATTTCTCCAGCCAGGCTGTGCTGAGGGCTACAAATCTCTGATTCATGTTACATTTTCAAATAAAACATACTTAACCTCTAAACCCCAAATGTATCTAACTTTTGCTTTTTTCCTCTAAAGAAAGAATATTAAAACAGCATTCTGTAGGAACATGCCAAAACATAAACTAAAACATACTTAACCTCTAAACCCCAAATGTATCTAACTTGCTTTTTTCCTCTAAAGAAAGAATATTAAAACAGCATTCTGTAGGAACATGCCAAAACATAGATTGAAAACTGCTTTGCTTCCCTTCTCCAAGGTTAGATAATCACAACAAAAATTTGAAGAATTTCTTTTATGATCAGTCTAACATTTTCCTATTCCAGAAGAATCATCTGATCTAAACGAACTCATTAGAAAACCAAATTCTTTTAAAACTCACTCAGAGGGAAATGCCACTGCTTTTTCAAATCTGCGTCTTTTGCTGATCCGACTGGCCATTCTCTTAAAGTTTTATCTCAGTCATCTCTGATGCAGCTTGATCTCATCATTCTTGGTTCTTGGAGCCAGTGTGGCAAACGAGGAGTCTGGATGTCAGTAGGACGTCTTGCTGACTGCAGGTTGATCTTCCTTGGGCCGTTGCTTTGCTCTTCTGGTCATGCCTCCTGGGGAAAAGCTACTGGTCATTCCAGGCCTTGGCTGAGTCAGTGCCTTAGGTGACGCCTGGGTCCCTGCCTGTGGCCAGACACTGGGATATTTTACAATTGGGGCTGTCCCAGAAAATCTAGGTGACACCTTGGTCTTAGAGGAGGAGGTGTTTTTTGTTTGTTTGTTTGTTTTTTGGCAGGTGTAGGGATCCGAACCCTTGACCTTGGTGTTATCGACACCGTAATCTAACGTAATCTAACCAACGGAGCTAACTGGCCAGCCCTCTGGCTCCATCTCTTGTTGCCTCTGTCACTTCTTCAACCTCTCCTTCCCTCCCAACTCTTCCCCTCCCTCTTCCTCTTCCTGTAACTTGCTAAACATTCTCTCATGTAGGAGAGCGTCTGCGACTATATAATGGAGACTGGATTCATGTCTAGAATTATTAAAGATTTATTACAACTCAGTAAGAAAAAGATAAATGGGCAAATGATATGAACA
>NW_007726862.1:539922-543081 GCF_000696425.1 Galeopterus variegatus | reverse complement strand
TAAACCTCAGTTGAGTGTAATTCGATCCCACAAACTCCTTAATAATATGATCAGTTTTCATGTTTATGTGAAACAACATGCATGTGTTACAATGAAGAACTAAACAAAAAAGCATGTTAAGAAAGAGGAGTGAGTAGAAGGATTGGAACACTGTGGGGATAACAGAACCAACCTCAAAGGTTGTTGGGTAGGTTGAATTGGGACATGTAAAGCAGTAAGAATAGTGTCTTACACATAGCTAGTGCTACAGAATAACTATTTTATTTTTTGTTGTTGTCACACCAGCACTCCCAAAGACCCAGGTAGCTTTCTACAGTGTGTAATATTTAGCCTTCCTGATTCTCAAGAAAATTTGAAAATAAAAAAACATTCAGGAAATAAAATCAAATCCATTCCTGTGTAGCCACTTTATCTGTTTTTAATAATTTTGAAGAGTTAGGCAGCCAGTTCAAACTATTTCAAGAATTAATCATTGAGAGATACAAACATTTTAATTACTCAAACAACCTATCAAAAGCTAAAATGAAGGGTCTGCTATTTAACACTGTAGGGAGATCATATATTTTAATNTGACAAAATAAAACTAAGAATGCTAAAGATACGAAGGTACTTCAAAAAGTTCATGGAAAGAGTCATGTTATTTAATTCTTTTTTAAATTAACTTTTTGAAGTACCCTTGTATGTATAGTGAAGTGTTTCTTCTATTCTTTTTTGAAGTGGTCCAAGAAATGCTCAAAAATGATTGACGAGTTACATTTTGGTAGTAACCCTGAAAGCTGAAAAAATTGACCTCAAAAGAATTTAAACTTAGAAAAATAATTAACAGAAAATAGAATTGACACTATTTCAGACATCTCATGGTAATACAAGCAGTCTTCAAAAAGTTCATAGAAAAATTTGTGTTATCTTTTAATTCTATTTCTGTATAAGCTTCTTGAAGTACCCTCATATTCACTGCCAAAAAAAAGTTAAGGAATCAAATTGACTAATAAATTTTACTGCAAAAAGAAATAAGAACTCTTTACTGACATGAATTTATTGATTATGGTATAAATCTGATTTAAATATTGACATTTAGGAACAGAGTCAAAATCCTCAGGTTTAAATTGGGTCAAAATGTAGCAATCAAATTCTGGGGGTAAAAAAAATGATCTCATTGTATAATAATAAATATAGTAATTATCCTGATTTGAGCATCACATATTGCACACAGGTATTGATATTCAATGCTGTGCCCCACAGATATGTACACTCAATTATGTTTCAATTAAAAAATAATAATAAATTTTTTTAAATTGTGGGGGTCAAAATAGCCAATATCCAAAATAGCACACTGTCCATTAGGCTACTATATTTGCCCTTGTGATTTTGATATTTATGTATTAAATAAAACTGAAACTGATTAAATTAGTAATTTAAGAAAAAAATTAACGAATAAGTAATATTAAGTCATTAATATTTGTGCTTTGAGAATTTAAATAGCAGTTGGTAATTTGCTCAGTTCACTACCTGATTTTGGAAATAGAAGTTGTCATAAACAGATTCCTCTGATTGCTCTGTAGAAAACAGACCAGAGTAGCTCAATAGCTGCAGCATAAATACCAGTGAGGAGGCCATGATAGGTATCCCCATGAAAAAGGACAGTGGCTTGAACGAAGTGACACAGTAGAAATGGTGAGATGTGGAACCCTTATCAGAGATGGTGATGTGGATTGATTGAATTATGTCCCTAAAATTCATATACTAGAAGCTTAGTTCCCATTGTAACTGTTGAGGGTGAGAAGTCCTATTATGCTAATTGAAGGGTGGGGCCTTGTGGAGGTGACTGGATTGTGGGACCATGCCTTAGTGAATGGATTAATAATGGTGGTCAGGGGCATGGTTCTGAGGGCTTTAAAAGAAGAGCACATGAGAGGCTACCCTCTCTCTCTTCTCCACGACTTTCTGCCATTTGAGACCCCTGGGATCACTGTCGCCACCAAATGACCATCACCAGATATGCTCCCTGGACTTTGGACTTCGCAGCCTCCAAAACTGTAAGCAATAAATTTTGTTTTCTTTACAAATCACTCAGTTCTAGGTATTTTGTTCTAAGCAACAGAAATGGACGATAGGGAAGATAGGGAGGGGTAAGATCAGNCGACTTTCTGCCATTTGAGACCCCTGGGATCACTGTCGCCACCAAATGACCATCACCAGATGTGCTCCCTGGACTTTGGACTTCACAGCCTCCAAAACTGTAAGCAATAAATTTTGTTTTCTTTACAAATCACCCAGTTCCAGGTATTTTGTTCTAAGCAACAGAAATGGACGATAGGGAAGATAGGGAGGGGTAAGATCAGGTTTGGTGGGATGTAAAGTTGAATAAACAAATCTGGAGCAAGTAAGAGCAATCAGGGCTAGAGATATAAATCTAGAAGTTAACAGCATGTCCCTGGTATTTAAAACTATGGGACCAGATGAAATCACACAGAAAAGTCAGAAAAAGAAAATGCATCCCAGAGGTTCTCTAATGTTAGATTAGGCAGAGGAAGAGACATCACAGAGATAGGAGGAAAGTCAAGAGAGTGTAGAAGCAGAAGAAAGTGTTTGAAAAAGGTTTCTACAAAATAGTGACTGGCTGTGCTAAATGCTGCTGGGGGACAGTAGGGTGAGGAAGAGAATCCTGCATTGGAGGAACAAGATAAAAATTTATTTCATGAAGTAGTGCAGATACAATTCCAGGAGACGTGGGTTAATAAGAGAGTAGGAGGGAAGAAAGCGGAGTCAGTGCCTATAAGCAATTCCCTTGAGTTTTCCGTAAGAGAAAGCAAAGAAATGAGATGTTATTTGGAGGACGATGAGGGGGTTAATGGAGGTTTTGGTTTTGAATTTTTAGGTGGCTGATATTAAGGCATGTTTATGTGTAGATAGGAGAGGAGATAACTGCAAGAGCAAGGTCCTTGCAAAGGCAGTGCTGATGCAGGCACAGCCTGGGAAGGGATGAGGATGACCTTCACTGTAAGAGAAGAGGTGGAGCACAGCACGCAGGAATGGATCACTGGCTTCTCTGCACCTTGGCTTCTTTGGAATAGGAGGTTATTGAAGAATGTTTTCTATGGTAAAATTAAAGTGCACAAGACCCATACCAGCCAGCCACCAAATGAATAAATAAATAAA
>NW_007726862.1:537446-539243 GCF_000696425.1 Galeopterus variegatus | reverse complement strand
AATAAATAAATAAAGTGCACAATAGTCAATAAAAGGACTTTGAGAACAGAGGCAGAAAAGTACATATATGAGTATCTTTTTTATAAATTTATTTTTAAATTAAATAATTGTGTATGTTTTGATGTGTACATACAAGAAAGATGAAGTCAAGCTAATTAACATATTCATAACCTCACTATGGTGACCACAGTTAATAACAATGAATATTTCAAAATTGCTAATAGAATAGCAATTCTCACCACATATATGACAATCTTTTTAGTTGAGGATGTGGAATCCAAGTAAGTCACAGCATAAAAGTACATACTTGTATATCCCCGGGGCAATGAAAGTACACAAAGGAAGAAAATTCTTGAAACCCGTGTTGCTCAAACTTTCATTTGCGCATGAATCAACTGAGAATGTTGTGAAAATGCAGATGCCCATTCCGCAAATCTAGGGTGGGGCTTGAGATTCTGCAAGTATAATTCCCAGGCGCTGTCCATGCTGCCGGTCTACAGACCACGCTTTGAGTAGCAAGACTCAAGCTATATCAGACTAAAGAAAGAGCCAGCTGTCACAAAGAAAGGATTGGGTAAAACACTCAGTGCGTCGTGAAAGCCTGACAGTGGAGATCTGTACTGGAAAGAGAGATCTCAATGAGACTTGCCTGTGTCAAAGTCATAAACTGAGACGGAAGGATGGGAAGAAAACAAGATGTTTGGGGTGAACGGGGGTAATAAAGCATTGTTCTTCCTGGGGGGTTCTTTTACAACTTCAAAGAGAGGGAACCCCTTTAGGAGGGAGAAATTAGCCACTTGAAAGAAAGATCCAAAAAGCCTTCAGTCAGCAATTATCACTTACCAACCAAATATTTAGGTGTTCCTAGATTTTGAAAGATTCATACATTTCTTAATGGATAGACTGTCATGAAAGATTCTCAGACTAACTTAGCACTTAATACTCAGACTATGACTTACCCAAGTTCTTTTCCTCTAAGGGACTGTCTGGTGGTTCTTCTAAAAAAAAGCACAAAGAGCAAACAAATCTTTATTTCTAGGGGTCAATGACTGGAGTTCTATACCCATTCCTCCCTGACCTAAAAAATCTTAGTCATTAGACTTTCACACAGAATAACATAAGGTCAGTGGGACTGGCTGAACTAATACTTGTACCTAAAGCCACGGATGATGAGCATTCAATCTTAAGAGGATAGAAAAAAAAAATTGCATGAAAGTGCTGGACGTAAAAGATTTGGAGGTGGGGTGATAAAGCTATTAACTCTTCCATTTTCATCCGTGTGTTGTACAATGAAGGTGATTTGTACAGACTCAAAAAATTCATCACCAAGAAATGAGGCATTTTGTTTATTTTCACTTTCTGTTATTGCTTAAACCTCAAAAGACACATTAGTATGAAAACTTAATATACATTAAATACCTTTAATTACATTCAGAATAGCCAGTGTGGACTAGGGAAAAGAGATGTTATTCAAATTCAGGAGCCCCATTTTAATCAAATTGCATGTGTACTTCAGCTTTAATGTAGCCTACTCAGTTTGCAAGGTACAAAGGACGGTTTTCGGGGGGTGGCGGAAGGTGGCATGCTCCATAATGAACAATGATAGCACTCTAAGGTCTCAAGCTTCACATATGTTAAACAAAAATACTGACACTTTCTACCCCATTCACTGATGCTTTGTCAGACTTGCCAAGCCACCAGTTAAAGCTGTTGGAAAGAACTCCCACTTTAGACCTGATGGGCAGAAATTACAACATTTGGTTTCAGCATTCTTTCTTCTCATCATTCTAGGATTCC
>NW_007726862.1:529444-536466 GCF_000696425.1 Galeopterus variegatus | reverse complement strand
CATCTATGCGCAAGGCTTGGTGCCTGGAGGTAGAAAAAAATGTCAAGATACAATACTAACTGCTTCATCCCTGTTCCTGGGCCCCAAATGACTGGACTTGCTTTAATATCCCAAATATATTTTTTAAACAACAAAATTTGAGGTTTATGGTTATATTAAAAACTCACATGGCAAAACAGTTTTCGTACCACACACTCCTAATCATATGCTAGCTCATATAATAATGGTGGTCAGCCTCGGCTCAAGCCTCCTACTTCAACCTTCCCCAGCTCTACCAGCTATATATATACTAATCAATTCCACCTGTAGGCCCAGCCCCATCCAAAATCAGTGCTGGGCATGGCAGGAAGCATGCTGATCTCAGCTCCAGCAGCTGAGAGAGAAAGGTACTGGAAGTTACTCATTGTAATATAAGTGCTTCACAGACAGTTAAATCCCCACAACAACCACACACCGTTAAGTGTCATTATTCCCATTTTACAGATGAGAAAACTGAAACAGTTTTGAGTGTTGAGAGTACTCACTCAAGGTTGCATAGTGTTCTTGGCTGAAAACAAAGCAAACAAAGTGGAACCTAGGTGCTGGTCTCCTATCTCTCAGGCTGAATTCCATACAATATCATTTTGACCCCTTCTTCCGAGATTTTGCAAAATAAATAAAAAACAAAATCAAAGTTTATTTTTTGCTCTAATCAGTTTATGAGATGGCAAAGCCAGCTTTTTGTATAAGCTTACATCTTTTTCAAGGCTGCCTTGCAGTCTTTATGCAGACCACCTTGTGGTTTGTACAGACACCAAGGCCAAGTTATTTCGACCCTGATAAGAGCCTAAGCCAGCTTTTTGTATAAGCTTACATCTTTTTCAAGGCTGCCTTGCAGTCTTTATACAGACCACCTTGTGGTTTGTACAGACACCAAGGCCAAGTTATTTCGACCCTGATAAGAGCCTGGAAGACTGAAATGTTGCATGAGATAAGTTCCTGGATATGCACCCTGCCTACTTATATCTAGTGCAATACATTTAGAATGAAGTTTCAGACAGAGGGCCTGTTTACTTCTACTTTTCAGTCTTACTGCTGTGCCTTTTACCACACTTTATTACCTTACCTTTTGTCATTCTTGCTTGGAAGGTGCACGGGGGGAGGAGGACTGGTTGGAGATGGAGGCAGAGGAGGGAATAGTGATGAGTGGAACTAGGTTGGAAATTGGTGTGAGGGTCATGTTTCTACTGTGTTAGTCTGGAATCATAGAAAGAACCAGGACCCTAGTCTCTTATTCAAGCTCAGCATCACTAATGGTGGGTCAACCAGATATTATGATTTTCCTGATGCGATGGAGATAACACAGCATACCTAGGATGCACTCTGGCTCAAAATATTTAATGAGAACCACCAATAATTTAGATTAAACTTAATCTACACTTCATAAGAAATACAAAAGATAAACAGACAAGCTAAATGACACCCCTGGAAAGGAACCAAACAAATCCAGAAAGTGAGATATTCTGCAAAATAACAGGCAGGACAACAGGTCAGTGTCAGGGGGAGAAGGGATTATGCTAACTGGAAAAGACTTAAGGGACATAACCATCAGAATCAAGGTCTGGCCCTGGATTAGATCCTGGTTTGGACAGAATGCTGTAAAGACATTTTGGGGGGACAATTGGGGAAATCTGAATATAGAATGAATATTAGATAAAATTAACATTTGTGAACTGGAAAGGCAGAAATTAAAAGAAAAAAGCAGGTATCAATAAGCATGTAAAGCAAAAATCTCATTCTTGTAAAAAATATTATACATCTGAAAGGAAATATGATAAAGGTTATATCTGCAGGTGATCAGTATGCTGCTTTATTTACCTTCATTTTATTTCAGTGTATTTTCTAACTTCTCCAATACACATAAAATTGTTCTTATAGTAATAAGAATTATTTTAATTAAAAAAGAATTAGGTATTGAAATGGAAGTGCATGGTCCTTCCACAGAGCACATTATTTAGTACACAGAATACATAACTAGCAGGTAGAATATTCAGGAATCAAACCCAAAGGCAGTGCATTTTTTATTACGACCCCTTGCATTTCAGGTGCTGGAGATGAGTCCCAGCATTAATCTAACCTTTGAGTTGCTTTAGCATTTCTGTCACTGTCAGCTGTCTGCTCTCACCCACTGTCCTGGGTCTTTCAATGTGACTCTGGGCTTCTGCCTTAGTTGCTTTGCCCAGGGTTCCATTTCCCTTTCCTGAGTCCACCTACTTGGCTTTGGCCCTGAGGTCCTACCTTGCTTCTGCCAGCCCTGAATACTGGATCCTGCTCTCAGGACTCCAACTCTCTGGCTTGGATATGTCTGTGAATAAGAGAATGCCCAGAGCCATGATGCTGCCATTTATCTGAGTTTCCAGCATTTTCTCATGGCAGGAGCTGCCACTGCTGTGATCTGCCTGCCAAATTGGAGCCTTTTTGGTTGCTATTGCCTACCCAAATTGTGCCTGATCTTGGCATGCCCGTTACACTGCAAGGGACCAGGCAGCTGCTCTTGTAGAGTCAGCTTCTGCAGCTCATTTAATTTCCCACTCTGTCCTGGCTTCCACCGTCACCCTACTCACTGACCCGGCTATAGAGACCTGCAGTCTGCAAGCCCAAGACAGATCTGACGCAGCTCATTTAATTTCCCACTCTGTCCTGGCTTCCACCTTCACCCTACTCACTGACCCGGCTATAGAGACCTGCAGTCTGCAAGCCCAAGACAGATCTGACACCACGCCCATATCATCTGAAAAAGAAGCTGGTTATAAACGCCTTACTTAGGGCAAGAACTGCAACCAAGGTGTGGACATAATCAAGCTCAGAGACTCATTATTTCCTTCCTTCCTTAATTTATTCATTCATTTAGGAAGCATTTCTTGAACTCCTATTGGGTATCAAATACTATGCTGGGTATTGGGACTACATAGGTAAATGAGAGAATCCCTGTGTCACGGAGTTGTTTGTAATGCATCTGGATGATAGATCCTAAGCAAACAAGCACATCAATAATCACTTACGTATAAATATGATATGATAGGTGCTATGAAGGAGAAGTACAAAGTGTGAGGAGTGCATAATCTGAAATTTAGAATTTGAGTAAGAGCTGGCATAATGGTTGGCAGTCTCGGCAAAAGGTACAGCATGGGCAGAGAGTCTATGATAGGAAGGAGCTTGGCAGCTACAAGGGACTGAAACAAGGCTTAGGTGGCTGGAGGACACTGGATGAGGCACTCAGTGATGTGAGCTGGGGCTAGAGAAGTGGGATGTGAGGGAAAATGGACACATTTGAGTGCCATGTAAGAGGCCTCGATTGTTCCCCATATAGATGCCTTGTAAAAATATGCTCTCAAGCACTGAGGTCTGAGATGGACCTTTTGTGTTCTCCAAAAACAGAATTGCTGCTGAGCCCAAAAAAGTAACAGTATTCTGGGCATCATGGTCAGCTACTAGAAATAAAAAAAAAAATCTTTATCCTATGCAACATAACCTTTTTTGTAGTTCTAGTAGACACAATTTAATGAAAAATGTAGAGGAGTTAGAGAAAGGCAACAGAGAAAGGGCCAGAAAATGTGGTCCACACAAGAAGCATTTACCCAGAGAGAAAAAAGATGATAGTAAAGATGACCAAAGTCTATGAAATCATCAAGTTACAGAATGGTCACAGGGAAGAGGAAGTTGAACGCCACATTTCAGTAATTAGAAATAGTATATGTTTTTATGAAATGTAAAAGGTTTGAAAACTCATACTCTGAAAAAAATACATTTTGGACAGATGAGATAAAGTTCCGCTCTCTACATAGCCACAGTGGAGACACAGCCCTGGCCCAGCACTGCCTCTCATTCCCTTGGACAAGGATTCTGAGTCAGTTTCTTCATCTGTAAAATGGGATGGAGCTCTATCACAAGGTTGTCGTAAATGAGATGACACTGAAATGCTCACAATGGTGTCTGTCACTTAATAGGTATTTGGTAAATGCTAATGCCTTTCTTTATAGAACACAGAAGCTCTGAAAGATGGTACCACGTGAAAATAAAATAGGTGGATAAAAATAAGAGGTGACTGATTCCAAAAAGGATAGAGTCTTGCTATTTCTTTGTGGTCCTCGTGCCACACTGTTAGCACAGTGAGCGCTCAAGAAATTTTGGTTGAATGAATTAAAACAATACAAATCTCTTTTAACTATTATTATTTAAAATAATTGAAAATGATTATTTTAAAAAGTCATTGACATTTCAGGAAATAGCCTGAACTATGAAGCAAACAGGTGAACCTCAAAATATATCTAATGGTATCTCTTCCAAAAACACTACACTACAGTAGATGGTCACCGATATTTATGTAGGGCAGGAGTCTCCCAACACCCGTTTAAGAACTGTGCCCCAGGCAGCTCTGGCCCAATGCTGTTTCAGAGTTTTCCACTTGGCTGTCTAGGAGCTTTTGCCACTATGATTAACATCCTCGGCCTGGGCCGGCCCGGTGGCGCACTGGATAGTGCGCCGCTTGGGAAGCGCGGCAGCGCTCCCGCCCGAGGGTTCGGATCACACGCACCCAAAAAAAGCTAGTAGGGAAACTTGCCAGAATTTGAACCCAGATCTGCCAAAACTCCAAAGTCAGACCATAATTGTGTCTCCCAGTGTGTAAATATCTATCAAATACTTTGTGCACATGTGTGAACATGCCAAACTTTGAATGATTTAAGTATAACCTGTATTTTAATACTTAGGACAGCATCATAAAATTAATTTCTAAATGAATATTGAAATTTATCCAGTTTCTATGTTTAGCAATTGGTGTTAATTTACCTCTCATAAGTGCTAGATCCTCGGCCACATGCAGACATACGCACAAACATACATTTTCCGGGATTTCAACTCACATTCTCCACCTCTTCCTCCCTTTCAATGCTCTCCTCAATTAACTCATCCCTGTTCTAGAAATTCAGATATAATGTGTCCACTTTTAGATCCTTCTACCAGATGTCTTTAACTTTATTCTATGAATTACAGTGTGAGTATAATATGTTACACATTTTAGAATGAATTCAGATAGTTTATCCATATTTGCATTAACTGCATTTTAAAAGGTGTACCAAAGCAAAAAAAAAAAACATGTAAGGTACAAATTTCTTGCAGAAATCGTGGCATCCAGGTGATGGATGGCAGACAAGGATAGGTAAAGAGAAAGATAGATTTGGCAGTAATTGTGTCATCTCTGAATTCTTCATTCAGTTAATTACCTACTATGCCTATTTATAAGGAAAGTCACGTTTCCCAACATATGCTATTGACTCTTTTTAGTTGTCATTTTTTTAAAAAAGCCAATCTCTCTGTTGTACCCCCCAAAACCAAGGGTTTGTTGAATGAGGAAGACCTGTGTGGTATCATCTCAAGCAATGTCATCCTAAATAAATCCATGCCTCTAGGAGTTCATCTCCTTTATCCAGAATTGGCACTACTTTCTGAATGAAGAAAGATGCAATCTCTTTCCATGTCAGCCATAATGTAACATGCCATAATGATGTGTGGTGGGGGAAATGAAAAAAGAAAAGGTAGAAATTGGATAGAAGATAGAATCTAATAGCTTCATATAAAATCACAAAGTTGAAAATGATTCTCAACAGTTGGTGAAAAACTGGCATACAGGTAATTGATTTTGTACTATGTTTTGGGGGAAGGGAGTTTGTAGAAATGGTGCATGTTACATTTATTCACTATTTTAAATGAAAATAAGTTTGTATTGCTTTCATTCATTCAACAAAAGTTTCTTAAGTACCTTCTTTGTGTTAACAGTGGGACACTAGGGCCACTTTCTGTTCTTAAATAGTTTGCAGTCCAGTGAGAAGGAGAATTTTACCATACCTCTCGAAGCAGTGGTAGTGCGTGGGGGTGTCACCATCTTAAGACACAGGAAAAATTGAGGAAGTGTGATGACTGAAGTATAGAGTATGAAAGTTAGCAGCTTTGGGGATGCAAATCAGACTATTGGCATAATGGTGTTTCCCATTTTTCAATGCCATTAGCATAGTCGATGTCAGAGTTTTATCCAGGTCCATGGGACTGAAGGGCAGATTAAATAAAGAAATGGCATTCAGCAATCCCTACTCATTCCAATATGTTACCTGAAGCATATTTAGAGAGCTGAAGAGGTAAGGGGTCTCAAGTGCAATGAGGCAGGAAGAGCTAAATATGACCCATGAAATAGTTCCTGCAAATTTGGCTGGTGCCAATATACTAGTCAACTCCTCAACCTTCTATTGAAATCTGAAGGTTAGTCTAATGATCCCTTTACATATATTCATCTGCCTTTGGACAATGTCTAATTATGTTTCCGCCTCTAAATGTCAGAAGCCAAACAATAGCCATACTTAGTCCAGGTAGTGGGCAAAGAGAAGAAAAAAGTGTGCAAGCTGAATAAGCACAAGCTACCAAGTATCTGATGCATTGGAGATAGGAAACGATTACATGACCACAAGAGGAGGACTTGAGGGCTTCTTTCTTTCACAGTCATTGACCCATAACACGGTACAATCACCACATATTTAGAGAATAAAAACCATGATCCTCAATGAAAAACAAGAAAACTCTTGAGGGCTTCTTTCTTTCACAGTCATTGACCCATAACACAGTACAATCACCACATATTTAGAGAATAAAAACCATGATCCTCAATGAAAAACAAGAAAACTCTGGTATATGTAGGGGTAATAGGTATGCTGGGAAGGAGAGGAAAATAAAGACCAAGAAGTAGAGACAGATCATTATATATGCACAGATGCACTCTTAATAGGACTTTTGTTTTACTGCAGTGTTTTTCTGTCTTTACCTGTACTAGCTGCCATGCCACAATGATATATTTTTGTTGTTTTTTGCTATAGGGAATTAGAATATGTGCCAAAATACAACCGTTAGTTTGGTGTATCTCATACCCTTAAGTTACAATGTTCTCTGTTGAATGACAATCACTATGACTTACAAATTTTGCAAGATTTTTCATCTTG
>NW_007726862.1:526466-529049 GCF_000696425.1 Galeopterus variegatus | reverse complement strand
AATGTTCTCTGTTGAATGACAATCACTATGACTTACAAATTTTGCAAGATTTTTCATCTTGAACTCCAAATGAGTTGAGAATCACAGTTTTCAGCCGATCTTTGGTATTTAATTAAACAGCAGATTTTACTCACTAGGATTTGATGAGGAAAAAATAGAAAATGTACCACCTCTCAATACCGTTCACACATAGAGACATGGTATTCTTTTCTAATGCAATAACATTGACCTTTTCTTTTAGTTCACTGTGAATTCTTTAGGCACAAGGACTATGTCTTCTTATCTTTGTATTTCCAGTGTATATAACACAGTGCCAGGCATATCTAAGCATTCAATAAATGTTTGTTGAATAAATAAAGGATGGATTTCAATGATTGGGGGAAAAAAGACTAGTTCGCTTACCACATAGAACTAGGAGGACCAATTTGTGACCAAGTGCTTTCATAACTACATCCTGGGCTCGTTTTAAACATTTTAATCATATCACTCCACATGCTGAGTCTGACACAGCCTCAGAATCCTTCTGAATACAACAGACCAGGTAGCTACACTATTAAATCAAATTTAGCATTTGGAGTGAGCTCTACTTCCTATCCCTACAATAGATTTCTCCATCAGGCAGACCAGGAACAGGAGATGTCTTTCCAAAAATCCTCCTCTGGCATTAACATACATATTAACAATTCAGATAATTAGCATATCCATGAACATGCATATTTTACAGTTTGTTATTCTGTCTCCTTCCTCTCTTACAAGTCACTATTTACATCCATAAATCTCAGGCAGACAACAGGACCAGCACAAGACAGCCTTTGTTGGCATCCTTGTTGCAAATGAAATCAATTTGTGAACTTTATTATGACATTTATAAAATCTGACATCAATTTTTCTGTTATCTGGGATCCTGTATATTTATTTACATCTGTCTAGAATACAATTGAATCACTAGTACCTGGCACATGTGAGGTGATGCAAAAAATAACTACATTATAAAATTTTCAAGTCCTACAACTTCCTTTCCTGCAACTGTAGACACCTCGCTAAGCATGGTATGTGAGACAGTTTCTGCCTGTACTGATCTCCAACAGAACATCCTGCAATAGATCTGCTATCCACACATTTCACTGTAACACGGTTTTTGAGCTAATGCTACCCAAGTCCACTGGGACATTTTTAAGGAATCCCTGATAATGCTGAGAATACTCTGTTGCCCCATGCCAAAAAACCATATAGCTAGGGATGAACAGAGTCTTAGACACCCCTATATAACTGAAAGTTATATTCTCCTTAGCTTTTCACCATATGTGGCCAGTCCTGCTTTTCTTCCCTTGTCTGTTGTCTTAGTGTCTCCCTGTGCTCAATCTCTAATGCCCCTATTTTGCATATGGACAGTGTGGCCTGTAATCAGAAGGAAACCCTAATTCTTTCACTTTTTTTTTTTCTATCAGATTCTTTTCTTCCAGAGCTAGATCTGGATTCATTACTCCCTCACTTTCTTGGCTTTCGACCTAAACTTATAGAGATGCCAAAAATGTCCTGTGCTCAAAATTTCCATGATTTGCCTAATTGTCCTTGATTCTCACTATTCTCTCCTAAATTAGACTCTCATTGACCACTGGCTTGGTCAAGATCAGGTTTGAATTGGTTATACCACCTTGGACATTTACTTTTTTAGATGTCTTTTCCTCTTTGTGAAGGCAGGGATGCACCAGCAAACCTTTCAAAGGTTCTTTCAATCCAAAAATATTTACAATTTACCTACTTTATTCAAAACATTGTGCTATGCACCAAAGCTAATGTGGAATAAGATACTCCCTGCACTCATGGAGCTTAAGAGAAGAACATAACTAACTAACTATATAATTAATTATTGAATTATAGTTGTATTGAGGTGCTATAAAAGTGTGAAACAAGGAAACGTGACTTGGCTTCGTGAGTCAAGGAAGTCTTCGCTAAGTGTTGTCAGATAGGCAGGAATTAAACATGCAAAACGTTAAGAGGATGAATGTTCAAGGCAGAGGGAACAGCACATATAAAGCCTATAAGGAAAGAGAGAGCGTGCATATTACAGGACCTGATAAAAGTCTAGCATTACAGGAAAGAAGAAAAAGAGCAAAGGGCCAAGGCAGAGGGAACAGCACATATAAAGCCTATAAGGAAAGAGAGAGTGTGCATATTACAGGACCTGATAAAAGTCTAGCATTACAGGAAAGAAGAAAAAGAGCAAAGGGAAGGGTGGTAAAAGAGAAGTCAGGAACAATAGGTTAGAAGACTTTATATGAGGCTGGGATTTTTATCTTTACTGTGACATCAGTGGGAAGCCATTGAAAAATTCTAAGCAGGAAAAAGTGCTTATTTTTCAAAGATCAGTCTGGCTGAAGTGTGGAAAAGATGGAAAGGAAATAAGAATGAAGCAAGGAGACCAGTCAGAAAAGTAGAGCAGTTTTCTAGGTGTGCAATGGTTCTATCTTAGACTAAGAAAATGCCAGTGGAGATGGAGAGAAATAGACTGTCACAAATGACATTTGATTAGTGGTAGTAATTTGACCACAGTTACAGGGAAGAGGAAAGAGAAGTTCATGA
>NW_007726862.1:523527-525265 GCF_000696425.1 Galeopterus variegatus | reverse complement strand
AAGTGTCATTTCCTTCTGCTTTTATCCCTCACACCAATCTTGTGACACTAGAAATACAGTAAAGTAGAGAAGCTATGACATTTAGGTATCTTCTTTTCTCAAAATAACGTTTGTACCTTATCCCATGCCCTGCAATGTGTAGAATTCACCATTACCCAGCTTACACAGCAATCAGTAGACAAATATTTGTTGAGCATCTTCTATCTGCCTAAGCCTAGGAATATAAGGATAAAATAAACACAGTTTCTGCCCTTTTGGAGCTTACAGTCTACCAAGCAGATGGACAATTAAAAATAAGCATACAAATAAGATATAACTAGAAATTATGTTCAGTGCTTTTGAAGGAAAACTACAAGGTGCTGTGACAGAACAAAACAAGGAAACCTAATATTTTTTTGCATGTAAGTGTTAAGGGGTCAAGGGGAAAAAATCACTCTGAGTAACTGTCATTCAAACCTATGTGAGAAAGACAAGTAAGAAGTACCTAAGAGAAAATTGGGAGAAGCATTCCAGGCAGAGGCAAGAGCACAAATGGTAGAGTTGAGGAATAAAAGGACTTAGCCAGTATTACTGGAAGGTTCGAGCAGAGGAAACAGTAGTGAAGGGAGCGCACCTACAAAGAAAATACAGGGCCAGATCACACAGGGCCTCTAAGCCAGGGAAAGGACTCAAGATTTTACCCTAAATGCAATAAATTTGCCACTATGATCATATGTTTTAATATGTATTTTGAAAAGATCAGTTACTTAAGAGAATTTTATGAATTGCTTAAAAATAAAGTCGGAGAAACTTCCTCTTCTGTCCATGAAGGATTAACTGCTGTGGGAATTGCCTTCCTGCTATAAATAACAAGAAAACTAGAAGTAAATGTAAAATAACTGTGTTCAGAGCATAGGATGGTAACCTCTAAGGGAAGGGGAAACAAACGAGACAAGGCTTCCAATTGTCCTGGATCACAGCATGGACACAATGTCCAGGACACAGCTCAGAGAAAGGGAGCCAAACCAGAGTCCAGTGATTTCACTACACTGAGAAGTCAGAGATCAGAGTTTGAAAAGGCAGCCAGGCTTAAAATTTGTGGACAAAATATCAAGAACATTACAATACCAAGTGGTCTAATACAAGGGTACATCAAAGTTCATGGAGAAATTAAAAGATAGTACGATCTTTCAATAAACTTTTTGAAGATCCTAATAAACACATAATTAAGAGTCCCAAAAGGGGCAAGGGGCAGGCAGAAAAATATTTGAAGAAATAGTGGATAAAATTTTTCCAAATTTGATAATAGCTATAAACCCAAGAAAGAAAAAGCCAAGAATTTCAACAAACCACAAACAAAAAACATAAAGAAAACCACCCCAGGGAGAGGTAGGCAGGGCAAGTTGATGGACTAGAGGTGCCCAACATACAATCCTCCCACAGAAAGGGACCAGAGCAAAGAAAGGACAGCAAAGCATGGGGAAGAGCATCGGTGGGAGAGAATGGAAGGGCAGCAGGAGCCTGGTGAGGACCCTATGAAGCACAAAAACAAAGCAAGGTGGTGTGAAAGAGAAAGAGGCATGTGGCTTCAGCCACCAGCATGTCTCCCAAAGCAAGATTAGCCAGAGGGAATTCTCCCTTGCAGTGGAAAGAATCTGCTTGGCCATGACCACTTCTCAGCAGTAACCTTCCTTCTGTTCCCGTCCCCACCACCGCAGCAGTTGCTGGTGTCATTGCCTAGTCCCACAGCTGTTGCTCT
>NW_007726862.1:521486-523084 GCF_000696425.1 Galeopterus variegatus | reverse complement strand
TCCCGTCCCCACCACCGCAGCAGTTGCTGGTGTCATTGCCTAGTCCCACAGCTGTTGCTCTTCTCCCCACAGCACACCCCACTGTGTGATTCATGTTGCCACATGGTGCCAGATACATATGGAGCTCTAGCATTCCAGCCACCTGCATGGCCCCGGCAGCCCACATGACCCCAATCACCTGGCCACCAGTGTGGCTCCAACCACCTGCCTGGGCCCAGCCTTCCAGCAGCCCACATGGTCCCACCCACCCAGATGACCTCAACTGCCCAGTTATCCATCCAGGCCCACTTGCCTGCATGGGCCCTGCTATCTGGCTGCCAGCACAATCCCCACCACTTGCATGGGCCCAGCCATCCAGCAGCCTGAAGAGCCCCAGCTGCCCCAACTGCCCACATGGCCCCAACCTACTTATGTGGGACCAGCTGTGGGTGCAGCACCAGCCACAGACATAGCTGCTGATATCCCCCAGAAAAACTGAAGCTACCCAGAAGTATCGAGTCTACCTGGGACCAAAGCTAAAACACTCCACACAACAGGCAATGTATAACAAATCTACAGGAGAGAGTCTCTCTCCTGAAAAGCCACCCCAGAGTAATAGAAGAAGTAATCACCAGATGACGGGGCATCAACATAGGACTATTAGAAAAATGAAAAAATAGGAAAATATGACACAACCAATGGAACATTATAATTCTCAAATACCAGACCCCATACCACAGGAAACCCTTGATATGTCTGAAAGGGAATTCCAAGTAACAATCATAAACTCAGTGAGATACAAGAATATTCAGTTATACAACATGACAACCTTGAGGATACTACGCTAAATGATTCACAAAAAGACAAATACTGTATGATTCCACTTATATGAGGTACCTAGAAAAGTCAAATTCATAGAGACAGAAAACAGAATGGTGGTTTCTGGGGGCTGGGGGCAAGAGGGGAAAGGGGAGTTATTTAAAGGGAACAGAGTTTGAGTTTTGAAAGACTAGAAGGCTTCTGGAGATTGGTTGCACACCAATGTGAATGTACTTAACAGTACTGAACTGTGCACATAAGATGGTAAATTTTATATTATTTGTACTTTACCATAATTAAACAAACAAAAAAGAATATTCAGTCAAACAACACAACAAAAGGAGAAAATCCATCCAGGACATGAAGGAGAAAATTTATGAGGAGATAAATGCCATAAAAAATAATGTAGCAGAACTCCTGGAGCTGAAAGACTCATTCAACAAAATACAAACTACAACTGAGAGTATAAGCAGCATGCCAGAGTAAGCAGAAGAAATAATTTCTGATCTTGAAGACAGTCTTTTCGAAATAACCCAAGCACATGAAAAAAAATTATTTTTAAATAAAGGAAATCAAAGAGGGCTAGCAGACAACCATAAGCACACAAACATCTGAGTCATGGGTGTTCTGGAAGGAGAGGAGAAAGGAAAAGGCACGAAAACATATTGAATGAAGTAATAGCAGAAAAGTTTCCAGGCATTGGTAGAGATACGAACTTTCAGATCCAAGAGTCTCAAAGATCTCCAAACAAATTCAACCCAAAAAGGTCCTCTCCAGGACATATTGTAGCCAAACTGTGA
>NW_007726862.1:519306-520988 GCF_000696425.1 Galeopterus variegatus | reverse complement strand
CCAGAGTAAGCAGAAGAAATAATTTCTGATCTTGAAGACAGTCTTTTCGAAATAACCCAAGAACATGAAAAAAAATTATTTTTAAATAAAGGAAATCAAAGAGAGCTAGCAGACAACCATAAGCACACAAACATCTGAGTCATGGGTGTTCTGGAAGGAGAGGAGAAAGGAAAAGGCACGAAAACATATTGAATGAATTAATAGCAGAAAAGTTTCCAGGCATTGGTAGAGATACGAACTTTCAGATCCAAGAGTCTCAAAAATCTCCAAACAAATTCAACCCAAAAAGGTCCTCTCCAGGACATATTGTAGCCAAACTGTGAAAAGACAAAGACAGAATCCTAAAAAGAACAAGAGAAAAGCATCAAGTCATCTTTAAGCAAAGCCCCGTCAGACTAACAGAATTCTCAACAGAAACCTTATGGGCCAGAAGAGTGTGAGATGATATATTCAAAGTACTAAAAGAAAAAAATAATAAACAGCCAAGAATAATATCCCCAGCAAGGCTATCCTTCAGAAATGAAGGGGAAATAGTGTATTTTCCAGATAAACAAAAGCTGTGGGAGTTCACCACAACATGATCAGCCCTGCAAGAAATCCTTAAGGGAGTCCTGTACCTGGAAACCAGAAAACAATAATCACCACCATGAAAACATGATAAAAAACAAACACGATTGGCAGAGCAGATATACAAACAAGAAAGAAACTATACCATACCACCTCAAAAAACTGATGAACACCAAAGACAAACAATAAAAGGGAAAGAAAGGAACATAAGATACTTAAATCAATCATAAGAAAAGCAATTCAATGTCAGGAATATGACAATACTTTTATAACAGTCCTACATGTAAAAGGATTAAATTCAGCATGCAAAAGACACAGACTGACTTATTAGATTAAAAAACTAGACCCAACTACATGTTGTCTACAAGAGACTCATCTCACCTTTAAAGAAATACACAGACTAAAAGTAAAAGGATGGAAAAAGATAAACCACACAAATGGTAACCAAAAAGAAGCAGGAATAGCTATTCTTACATCAGATAAAATAAACTTTAAACCAAAAACTATAAAAAGAGACAAACAAGGCCATTATATAATGACAAAGAGATCTATCCAGCAAGAAGATATAATAATCATAAATATATAAGTACCCAACACCAGAGCACACAGGTATATAAAGCAAATACTATTAGACCAAAAGAAAGAGAAAGACCCCCAAATGATAATGGTTGGAAAATCTGAACACATCTCTCAGCATTGGACAGATCATCTAGGCAACAAATCAACAGAGAAATACAGGATGTAAACTATACTTTAAACCAATTGGACTCCACAGGTATCTACAGAACTTTTCATCCAATAACTACAGAATATACAATCTTCTCATCAGCACATGGAACATTCTCGAGTGGACCATGTGTTAGACCACAAACAAGTTTCAACAAATTTTTAAAATCTGAAATTATTTCAAGTATTTTCTCAGACCACAACAGATTAAAACTAGAAACTGATAGAAAGCAAAACTCTGGAAACTATACAAACACAGGGAAATTAAACACCATGCTCCCTAACAACCTACAGGTCAAAGATAAAATTAAACAGAAAATCAAAAAATTTCTTGAAACTAATGAAAATAAGGACACACCATACCAAAACCTGTGGAATACAGCAAAAGC
>NW_007726862.1:517114-518375 GCF_000696425.1 Galeopterus variegatus | reverse complement strand
CTACCTCTCAAGGAACTAGAAAAATAAGAACAACCCAATCCCAAAATTAGTACATAGAAATATTAACATCAGAGGAGTACTAAATGAAATAGAGACACAAAAAATGATACAAAAGGTTAACAAAGCAAGTAGTTTTTTGAGAAGATAAGCAAAATAGACAAACCATTGGCTAGGCTAACTAAAAAAAGAAGAGAGAAGACCCAATCAACAAAAATCAGAAATGAAAGAGGAGACATTACAACTGATACCACAGAAATACAAAGAATCATTAGAGTCTATTATAAACACCTATATGCCAACAAATTTGAAAACCTGGAGGAAATGGAAAAATTTGGACATATCCAAAGTACCAAGACAAAACCAAGAAGACATAGAAGACCTGAACAGACTAATAACAAGTAATGAGATTGTAGCAGTAATCAGCAATCTCCCAACAAAGAAAACCCCATGACCAGATGGCTCTACTGCTGAATTCTACCAAACCTTTAAGGAGGAATCAATACCAATTCTCTTCAAACTATTCCAAAATACTGAAACAGAGGCCATTCTCCCAAACTCATTCTAAGAGGCCAGCATCACCTTGATACCAGAACCAGACAGAGATACAACAAAAAAAGAAAACTATAAGCCAATATCTTTGATGAACATACACATAAAAATCCTCAACAAAATATTAGCAAACAGAACACATAGGGGCNGCGCAACACCGAGGGTTGCGATCCCGTTGCCGGTCCCCGGTATGGGCGCGACACTGAGGGTCGCGATCCAGTTACCAGTCAGTAAAAAAGACAAAAAGGAAAAAAAAAAAAACAGAACACACAGTACAAAACAGAACACATAGTATACTAAAAGAATTATACACCATGATCAAGTGGGATTTATCCCAGGGATGCAAGGATGGTTCAACATATGGGAGTCAATAAATGTGATACACCACATCAACAAAATCAATGACAAACACCACACTATTATCTCAATAGACACAGAAAAAACTCTTGAGAAAATGCAACATCCCTTCATGATAGAGACTCAGAAAATTAGGTACAAAAGGAAAATATCTCAACACAATGAAAGCCATATATGACAAACCCACTGCCAACATCATCCTGAATGGGGAAAAGCTGAAAGCCATTCCCTTAAGAACAGGTACAAGGACCGGCCCAGTGGCGCACTGCGCTAGTGCGCTGCTTGGGAAGCGTGGCGGCGCTCCCGCCGAGGGTTCAGATCCCACATATAGACTGGTTCCCGCTCACTGGCTGAG
>NW_007726862.1:514394-516068 GCF_000696425.1 Galeopterus variegatus | reverse complement strand
GGCATTACACTACCTGACTTCAAATTATACTACAAAGCTATAGTAACCAAAACAGCACAGTCGTGGCATAAACATAGACACTTGAACCAATGAAACACAATAGGGAACCCAGAAATCCTCCCATGTTCTTACAGCCAACTGATCTTTGGCAAAGGCACCAAGAACATACATAAGGGAAAAGGCTGCCTCTTCAATAAATGGTGCTGGAAAATGGACATCCTTAAGTAGAAGAATGAAACTAGACCTGAACCTCTCCCCATATACCAAAATTAACTCAAAATGGATTAAAGACTTAAGTATAACACCTGAAACTATAACATTACAAAAAGAAATCATAGAGGAAACACTTTAGTAAGCAGAACTTGGCAAAGACTTTATGAATATGTCCCCAAAAGCACAGGCAACAAAAAAAATAAATGGAATTAAATCAAATTAGAAAGCTTCTGTACATCAAAAGAAACAATTAACATAGTGCAAAGAATAGGAGAAAATATTTGCAAACCATGCATCTGACAAGGGATTAATATCCAGAATATACAAGGAAAACAATTTTAAAAATGGGCAAAGGAGCTCAATAGGCATTTCTCAAAGGAAGAAATACAAGTGGCCAACAGACGTATGAAAAAATGCTCAACATCACTAAGCATCANAGGACACAAATAGATGGATAGACATTCCATGCTCTTGGATTGGAAGAATCAACATTGTGAAAATGTCCATACTACCCAAAGTGATCCACAGATTCAATGCAATCCACATCAAAATACCAATGACAGTCCAGTTACCCCCAGAGTCCTGAGATGACAGCAAAAGCGGTGGGCCTTGGCCCCACCCACTGCTGCCCACAGCAGGTCGACAACCACAGAGGAGCCAGCACCAGACACTCCTGGGGTCCTGACATGGAGGGCTGAGGGCTTTAGTCCCTCCACCCCTTTTCACCCCCCTACCCGCTGAATGACATCTTATAGTGTACTTATTAGACACAAGTGTTTCTATGGGGTGTGTTACCTATTTGTTCATGTCCTTCACCAAATTTCTGCTTAGATTTTTCTAATTCATTTTAAGAGTTCTTTCTTCGTTAGGGATGTTAACCTTTGTGTTGAATGTGTTCCTTCCAATTGACATTAAATTTTTTTTTTAAATGAAGCTTGGGTAGAAGTTTTGAGGAGGTACAGATAAATATGGTTGATTATTTTGTTTTGGATTCCACATCTTAAGATAGCACCAAGAAATTTTCTCTGCAAAGTTTACAGAGATAAATTAGTGATTTAGTAGTACTATAGGTTTGCAGTTGAGCTAGGCATCTATAAGTAACAATAATTTACTGGCATGTTATCAAATGGATAGAAGAGAGGAGATTTAAATGCTCTCATCACAAAGAAGTAATGAATTTGCTAACTACCCCCAATCTAATCACATTTGTGGGGCACAGTTATATTTCAGTACATGTATACAATGTGTAGTGATCAAATCGGGGTATTTTTAAATAAAAAATTTAAATAAAAGTAATAAAAAAATCTATGACATGCTTCACAGAAATAGAATAAAACAATCCTAACATGCACGTGGAATGACAAAAGACCCTGAATAGCTGAAGCAATCCTGAGCAAAAAAAATAAATAAAGCTGGAGGCATTACACTACCTGACTTCAAATTATACTACAAAGCTATAGT
>NW_007726862.1:510785-513220 GCF_000696425.1 Galeopterus variegatus | reverse complement strand
TATGTTGAAATCCTAACACCCAAGGTGATGGAATTAGGAGATGGGGACTCTGGGAATTGATTAGGTCATGAGAGTAGAGCCCTTAAGAATGGGATTAGTACTGGCCCAAGAGAGACCCATTGCCCCTTTCACCATATGGGAACAAAGCAAGAATCATCTATGAATCAGGAAGCAGACCCTCACCAGACAACAAATTTGCCAGTACCTTGATCTTAGACTTTCCAGCCTCCAGAACTGTGAGAAATAAATTTCTGTTGTGTATAAGCTATCCAGTCTATGGTAGTTTGCTACAGTGGCCCAAACAGACTAAAATTACCACTAAAAAATAAAATATAGTTATTAAATGATTGGTGGAGCTAAAATAGCAAAATAAAAATATTCATTCAAAAAGAGGAAAAAAGAAACACAGAACAGATTGAACAAATAAAAAACGAACATCAGGATGGTAGATTTAAACTCAGCTCTACTAGACTAAAAATAAATTGTCTAAGCATTTCAATTAAAAGGTAGAGCTTGCAAATTTAGATAAATTTTGAAAAAGCAAGACCCAAGTACCTGCTGTCCATAGAAACACAAATCCTGGGTTTGAATATTTTTTCAATATAGGTTCCTCAATTTCTTAGATTTTGAGTGCTTTGAGTAGAGCATATAGGTTTTCAGATTATTGTGGCATGCACAGTTTTCTTCACTCAATAAAAGAAAATACTTCTTTGTTGATACACTAAATACACTGTTTTCTGAATAAAAACTACATCTCAATAATTGTAGAGACTGGTTTATAAAGGAATTTGCAAAATGCATTCATACCAAAGTCTAACATTTCTATCCTCTGGCTTTGCTTTCATCCATCACTCTCTGTCAAATGAAGAGTTTATGGCCCACAGTTGGAGTATCTCTCTCAAAACCAAAGACTTAGAAGTTTCTTTCCTGACATTTTCATGTTATGAACCATACTTGATAATGGTTATAGAATAAAATCACAGATTTTGCAAAAATGAAAATAGTAAGCATTTAGACATCTATGAAATGATCTCTTTGCAATTTAATATAACTTTATTGTTGCAGAGGGAAAAATTGTTTTGTTTGGCTCACAGAACTATTTTCAAATATAGCATGGTCCACTTCAAGTATTGCCATTTCAAAACACAAGTATTTACCAAGAAATAGCTTGAAAAATAGGAAGGAATCATATACTGTTATTACAAAAATATGCCTCTGTATTACGAAATCACTTTATATCACTTTAATTAGCACAGATAGAATGTTGCATTTATAGCCAGTTTTAGACTAGTGACCCTACAGATGCTAAATGAAGCCACACTTATCTTTAAGACACTCTAGCTGGCCTGAAGACTGTGACCTTGAAGAGGAAGAATAGGAGTTGTTTCTTTTTCTATACAGAGGAGGATACTGACTGATTAGAGGTTTTAATGTAGGCCATAATCCATATGTGCAAAAAAGNGAGGAGGATACTGACTGATTAGAGGTTTTAATGTAGGCCATAATCCATATGTGCAAAAAAGTAGATGGATGACAGCCCAGTTAATGTTCTCATTTTAATTTTTCTTTCAGTAGGAAAGGACTGCCAGTGACCCACTGCACTGTGGTGTACTCTGGTTCATTTTGCTGAATGCATAAAGACATAGTTTCAAAAGTGTGCTCAATGGCACCCTAGTGGTCTGAGAAATTTAGTCAGGCTTTCCTCTTCTTTCATTAAGATGTCCATTTTGCATATAACTCTTGAAGAGCCAATTGCTGGCTATTTATTTCATATATGTCCTTAGCTCATTGCTACATTGCAAAGGGGGATCAAAACATAATAGAAGAAAGAAAAAAAAACATGTAAGTGGAAAAAGCTTTTGTTACACTAACTGTGTCTACAATCCACAAAACCTTGTGGGAGAAGGTGAAAATTTTATTTGCCAGAAATCCTCTTTAGAAGAATATTGTTATTTGCTTGGAAAAAAGTACTTTGGTGAACCTTTTCAGGTATGAAGCATATATCAAAGATTGTCTTGGAACTGCTATTCACATGTCTAGAAAAGGGATTTGAGGAGGAGGCCATAAGTGTATAATGTAGTCATACCTTTAACTCCCCCTCAGATATTCAATAAAATTACTAAACTCAAGAATATTTGGTGAAAGAGAATTTGTGTGTGTGTGCATGTGTGTGTGTGTGTGTGTGTGTGTGTACACACTTTAAATAAGAGGCTGGGCTTTTTACCCAGAGTGATGTGATATACAATTTTCAACATGTGTGTGAAAGCGAATGCTCTTTCTGGAGTGATACTGGTATGAGTTGATGCTTCCAGATCAGACTGACCCAGAAGTTTTTCTAAAAACTATTCTGTGTACCAGGTTAGTTATGGACACATGTGAACCTTTCACTAGACTGCAAGCTCATCAAGGGCCAGGTAGAGACTTTTTTTTTTTTT
>NW_007726862.1:507286-509106 GCF_000696425.1 Galeopterus variegatus | reverse complement strand
GAAAAAAGCAGTCTCTGGGATAGGCTGCCTTATTCTGGCTGCGTGAAAGAGAACAGAAAGCAAGGGTACTCTCTATGGAATGAACCCTATAGCAATTTCTCACACACACACAGCAATCTCATACATATACCGTAAAACAATGCTTAGCAATCCGTTTAGTAAGGTCAAGCTTCCTCAGCAAACAATGAAATATAAATATCTCCTACTACATTTCCTATGGCTGGTGGAATTAAATTAGATTGTGGTCTGCTTGTTATATGAATCTTCTACCAACTCAGCTGTAGCCAAAGAAATACTGATCTAACACCAAGTAAGATACCTAGTATTTTTGAACTAATGCTTGGCCCTTGGTTATTTTTCCTAAAAGTATATATTTTATTAATTTATTTCTAATTTTAAATTCCTAACTAGGGTCTATGAGTTAAGTAAGGATTTTAAGAAATAAAGCCTTTGCTTCATGTTTTGCTATTTTACTATCATTCTATTTAAAGACTGAAGAAGTAGAAAAGTCAAATGTTTGCTTTGTTAACATGTGCCTGGTTCTATTTGCCCTGCCTCTTGGAAATTGCTACCAGCTCCACACTCCCTGCTCCCAGGACACACTTATCTGTTTACTAGCTATCAAAGTAAATTTATAGTACTGAATGACACCATTAGAAAGCTTGGGACAGGCCTTGCTGAGCATACACAGATACACTTGCATATCCATTAAGTTGAAATTTTGCCAAGATTCTATTAACCAATCCTAATGAACTGCTGTTTTCCATTGAAAACACCATTAGTTTCCTATGGTTTGTTGCTCAGGGTATAAGCAGCAAAGATACCATCAAGCAGCTAGAAAAGGTGTTGCTTTGCTGGAAGCCCATATGTCCCTGGAGAATCTGAACTTGGCATTGCTATGTGTCACTTTCTTTCCACCCCTGGAAGTAATCATGCATTCCAAATATTTAGGACCAACTCCCAGAATACAGNCCCGGGGCCTTGGTGTTATCAGCACCACACTCTACCGAGTGAGCCACGGGCCGGCCCCCAGGTAGAGACTTTTATTCATATCCTCATCTAGCACCCAGAGTGCACAGCACAGTCTGTTACCTTTAAAAGGCCTTTAGTGAATAGCTGTGCAACAAATAAATGAAAACACATTGCCTTATGACAAGCTAGTTTTGTTTCACCTCAAAATATTTGTACAGATAAACACTTGGAAAACAAACTTTAGGCAAATAATCAGTACTCTGAACCAACCGATAACCACACACAACAGCAGAGATTAGAGAGGCTTTGAATGAGGAAAACTGTCATGTCAACAACAGAAAAGAAGAGTCAGAAATAGAGGTTTGGCGTATAGAGAGTTTTATACGTTAAAAATCTATTAGTATACTTGGCAGTTGCATAACACCTTAAATGCATGAGGGAGGCCTTAATTGTTCCTTTTACTGTCAAGGAAACTGACCTGAAGGGCTTATGTGAATCTCTCCAGGAAGCACAATGATTAAATGGTCAAACTGGAACTCGAATCTAGATTTTGACTCTAGGTCTACTGCTCTTTCCACTACTCACAGCTGCTTTCTACTATAAACTCAGACAACAGAAAGAAGCCCTCTTCCATTTCTGTTGCTTTTATGTGCTAATTAAAAACAAACAAACAAAACAAAATAGTTTTGCATTTTCTCCACTCCAAAAATTCTCAAGGCTTAAGCTACTTCCATTCGTTGACATTAAATCCTGAGTCTTCCCTTGAATGCATTTTTTGCAAGGACTGGAAAAAAGCAGTCTCTGGGATAGGCTGCCTTATTCTGGCTGCGTGAAAGAGAACAGAAAGC
>NW_007726862.1:488659-506657 GCF_000696425.1 Galeopterus variegatus | reverse complement strand
TTCTAATTTTAAATTCCTAACTAGGGTCTATGAGTTAAGTAAGGATTTTAAGAAATAAAGCTTTTGCTTCACATTTTGCTATTTTACTATCATTCTATTTAAAGACGAAGAAGTAGAAAAGTCAAATGTTTGCTTTGTTAACATGTGCCTGGTTCTATTTGCCCTGCCTCTTGGAAATCGCTACCAGCTCCACACTCCCTGCTCCCAGGACACACTTATCTGTTTACTAGCTATCAAAGTAAATTTATAGTACCGAATGACACCATTAGAAAGCTTGGGACAGGCCTTGCTGAGCATACACAGATACACTTGCATATCCATTAAATTGAAATTTTGCCAAGATACTATTAACCAATCCTAATGAACTGCTGTTTTCCATTGAAAACACCATTAGTTTCCTATGGTTTGTTGCTCAGGGTATAAGCAGCAAAGATACCATCAAGCAGCTAGAAAAGGTGTTGCTTTGCTGGAAGCCCATATGTCCCTGGAGAATCTGAACTTGGCATTGCTATGTGTCACTTTCTTTCCACCCCTGGAAGTAATCATGCATTCCAAATATTTAGGACCAACTCCCAGAATACAGGATTTTAATACATCTTATTGCTTAAAGATTCTAGATAATTTATTTTTGCTTTGCCTGCAGAGGCTTGTTTTGTTTCTAAAGATTATTACATAACATAATTCTGCCCATAAAGAACTGAAGACGCACTCTACAGCTATACATTAATAGATTAACTAAGAGCTCCCTATACCACCACCCACTATGTTTTTGAAGTTTTTCCCTAAGGTCGTTTTAAATATTTGATACGTTATCATACTTTATAATAGCAAAGTTCCTTGAAATAACAAGTCTGCATCTATGGATAGTGAAATAACAAGTCAGTAGAAAAACTGCTTCTGGTTTTTTGAGGTTTGCTTTGGGTTTGAACAACTAAGAAGATAAAATATTAAAATGTCAAATTTTGTTTCAAATAATGCATCCTCTACAATCAAATTGCAGGGAACATGATTTTTAAGTTACAGCATCTCAATGTAGTTTTTTTCCTGTAAAGAACATGCAAAGTGAAGAATTTAGTGAGCAAACTATAACTGCCAACTCAGCGGACCACAAAAGCATATAGCAACAAATCATTTGAAAAGTACAAGCAACTCAAAAAATACTAAATACATTTCCCAACAATAGGAACCATTTGGTGGTAGAAAGCATTTAAAATAATAGTACATTTCCTGTAAAGAACATGCAAAGTGAAGAATTTAGTGAGCAAACTATAACTGCCAACTCAGCAGACCACAAAAGCATATAGCAACAATTCATTTGAAAAGTACAAGCAACTCAAAAAATGCTAAATACATTTCCCAACAATAGGAACCATTTGGTGGTAGAAAGCATTTAAAATAATAGTACTGTTCCAATAATTTTTTTAATGCTGTTTTACCTTCCTTTTTAGGTTGTTAAAATTTTATCTTTACTTCTAGTAGCTCTTTAAGCACACTTGTCCAAGAGTTGAGACTAGATAGTAAATTCGATGTACTAAGCAGGGGGCAGGTGCAACAGGCACAGTGAAAAGGAGTCAGGGCATTGTGTAAGTGTCTTTGCATATCCCTGCATGTGTCTGGCACTACATTAGGCACATATTAGGAACATCATTAAGCATTTGGTGGTTGATTAATTGAATAATAAAAGGCTTATGAATAGTAAAGAACTTTTTAAACTGGAACAATTAAAACCAAAAAGAGAGAGGGCAAAACCGACTGCGTGAAAGTGGCAGATGGTCAATAGAGCTGCAGAGGCCTGCAGATTGTAAACTTGCAGAAGCATTGCATTGCAAAGGAATACTGTCAGCAATCAAGGGACTGAGGCCTAGAGGAAAAGAAAGAGGCTACATAGACGATTATCTTCTCAAAAATCTGAGGGCTGTCAAATAGGCATGCCAACTTAGTTAAGAAATGCCTTTTAAATTAACAAAGTTTATCCGAGTCATCCTACTAGAGTAAGACCATGAGTAGTAGCAGCAGCGCCCACACAGATTCCTCCAGTAACCACTGTACCATTCTGAATTATTCACAGAGAGCAGCTTAGGTCCCCCTTGAACATGCCATGCCCTTCTCAGCCTTGGAACTCATGGTTCTACCAATACTGGGGAGCAATATTAGTAGCACCTTGGATAAAAAATATCAGAGCCAGGCTGCTCCAGGATGGGTCTCACTGCCAGCACCATCAGACAAGCCAGCCCTCCTTGCCACCTTTTGTGTCCCTTTTCTGTTTCCTTCAGATGAGTTTTCTCATGCTTTTACCTCCATTTGATTCTATTAGTCTCTAGGTAAATGACCCTTGACCATCCACAGGAAGGGAAGGTCTGGGACGTTTTACTGGCTTTACGCAGGAATGTCCAATAACCTTAACTTCCTACTGACTGCATGTCAGCAGAAAGAGAAATGCTCAAAGATGAACAATAAAGGATTGAGAGAGTCGGTCGATTTAGACAGGGTTATGCTGAGGAGGAGAGGAACTAGGTGGGTTCTTCCAAGCTTTAGCAGCCAAGCTAAACTGTAGCAGGATTTAGTTGATTTAGGGTGGAAAAAAATCTAATTCTGAAAGTCATCCATGTGTGGATTTTACTGTGCTTTCCTTTATAATATTTATTAATTTTTTTATTTTACTTTTTTTGGTGTTAACGTTCATTGAATGGGAGCATAAAGAACAGAAAAAAATCACAGGCTATTGATACAAAAAGACTTGAGGTTGAATGTTAGCTCTGCCTATTACTTCTCTAATCCCCGGGTTCTTCATATGTAAAGTGATACCAATACCTGTCTCTGCAGGTTGTGGGGAAGACTGGAAATGAGGCATGCAAAATGCTTGCTAACTTGGGTTTCTTTGACCAAAGTTGGATTTCTATCTCCCCCCTGATCAAAAAAACCTTTAATAACTCCCTAATATGTGTGAACTAAAACCCAAACTTCCCAGCCAATAACTCAAGAACATCCATGAACTAGGCCTAATTCGAGTTTCCTGCCTTATCTCCACGGCTATCAGTTAAACAGTTCATTGTTACCTAGATACAACCACGCTCCCACCTTTCTTGTCTTTTCCCCATGTGAAATGTTTGTCCTCCCATCTGTGCATGTCTAATTTTCATCTCAAGTGCACTTTTCCCTTGCAGCCTTTTTTGGCCTGCTTCTATGAACTCTCTCCATCCTCTGAATTTGCACACCACTTCCTTAGCATTCCCTGACTCAACCTGAGCAACAGGAGAGTCTGGGACTACATCTTTCTTGCTTCTGCAACTCTCAGTGCCTAGAATAAGGTTTCACATGTTATAGGAAATCAATACCTACTTTTAACTAAATAAATGAACAAGCAAATTAAAAGTCTTTTGGATACAAATCTATATAAAAGAAAGCAACAAAATAGACAAGGGAGCAAGAATACATTTTCCTGATTAATCATACAAAATAATACACTGCAGAAAGCCACATCTAATCAGGTAGAGTGAACATTTGTCTTTTTCGTTCTACTTTTTATTGGCTGCTTAGTATCCCTTCCTACATTTGGACAATTCCCCACACACAGAGAAAAAAGAGTCTACCTCCCACTACAAAACTTAAAAGGAGACTCACTTTCCCAGTCTCTCCAGGAACTAGAACATGGGCACCTGACCTAGGCCTGGCCAATAGCTGAAGCTGCCCCAGACTTTGAATATGTGCCAAGGGCACAAAGCAGTGAGGATGGAGGAGAATTCATTCTGGTGGCACCAATGGCAGCAGCAATACAGAGCTTCCAGGAGCAGCCGCAGCATCGATGCCTGTGGTACAAGCTGTGGCGTTCATCTCTCAGCACTGGTGCTGCGGAGCCTCACCAGATGGGTGCTCTTGATCTCAGCTGTGTTTCTAGGAACCCAGCTCCACTTCGTTCTGCCTCCATCCTGGGGCGCGTCTCCAGCATTCTCAACAGCTCTGTCGGCCAGGCAGATTCCATTCAATAAATCTATTTCCTGCTTAAGTCGACCAGGGTTAGATCCTGCTGCTTGTCACCCTTCACCTTCACTGAAGCACCAGGCTTGCAAAGTTGTCCAGGGGACCCTTCTACACCACAGCAAGAGTCTGTCGGCAAGGCTTGCGTCCTCCTTATTTCTCATCATTAAAAGTTAACAGCCCTACATGCTACCTTCATTCATTTTTAGGCAAAGGTTTTAAGTCAGATTGCATGTTGATCTCTATAAATAAGCTATCATTTACGTCCTCCTTATTTCTCATCATTAAAAGTTAACAGCCCTACATGCTACCTTCATTAATTTTTAGGCAAAGGTTTTAAGTCAGATTGCATGTTGATCTCTATAAATAAGCTATCATTTATTTCTCCTAAACAAATCAGTCTAAATTAGAGCTTGCCATAGGGATACCAGTCATGCATTGAAATCCCAAAGCATACCAAAATAGAAAAAGGTCTCCTGTAATAAATGTCCTCAGGATTGGGCCACTTCTATTTTTGTTACAAAATACTAGCAACAATTATATTTTACTCCTCTGATGTGCCTATAAACTCAGAATTTCCTTAGCAAATAGGCCATTAATTAATCATGTTTCAAGAAAACCACATTATTTATGAATAATCCAGATAAAGCAACATGACTTAGTGGTTAAAAGCATGGATTCTATAGTCAGACTGCCTGGGATCAAATTCCAGGCTGTGGTGGGATCTTGGACAAGTTACTGAAATCCCTTGTGCCCCAGTTTTCTCATCTTTAAAATGGGAATAATCAAAGGCTTGTCGTGAGGGTTAAAATAGATATGATACATATAAAATAATTAAAATAGTAACTGACCCTTGGTAAAACCATTGAAATGGCTGCTTTTGGAATTATACATGACAGTCGTGTGTGCTATCAGTCAAATAAAATTCTCTTTCCTTCTAGCTCATGACACTCCATACCTCCCTTGTGGTTGGATAGGGCCATGTTTCTCTCTCTGGCCAATGAACCAGTCACATGAATTAGAGCATAACTGGCAGTATGAGATACTCCAAAGTGCTCTCTTCCCTGTGGCACGGTGAGGAGACAAGGAACGTTTGATATGGTGGAGACTAGAGAACTGGAGTGACTAAAATGAGCAGTCTCTCTGCCGCCCTGAAATGGATGTTTCACATGAGCAAGGAATAAACCGTGTTGTTTTAAGCCAGTGGCATTTTAGGGAGCATTTGTTACCACAGCATAACTTAAGTCTATCCTAGTACAGAAAGCGAGGCAATTATCTGAATATTTCAGTTAAATAATATTTTCTGTTCAAATGGATGACATCCTCAGAAATATCTAGTGTGGGGTAATACCAGTAAAGAATAATTTGAAGGGGCCGGCCCGGTGGCGCACTGGATAGTGCGCCGCTTGGGAAGCGCGGTGGCGCTCCCGCCCGAGGGTTCGGATCCCACATATGGACCAGTTCCCGCTCACTGGCTGAGCGAGGCACGGGAGCAACACCGAGGGTTGCGATCCCGTTGCCGGTCCCCGGTCCGGTACGGGGGCAACACTGAGGGTTGCGATCCATTGCCGGACACGGAAAAAGACAAAAAGACAAAAAAAAAAAAAAGAATAATTTGAAGAATGCTTTCTAGGTTAACAATGGCCACAAATGTCTGCCTTGTCCCAGTGTTTCCTTCGGTGCTGAAATTTCATCTTGAAAATCCTTTGGGAATCACTCTCAAGTTGTCCCTTTAAATAGGGCATAAAACCCTGGAGAAGTTACACATTAATCATCAAATCTTTATGTGTTCAAGTGAACGTGCTCATCAAATTCCTTTCCAGGAAGAACCAGAGCTGCATAAGAGTATGTTGGGAGATAAACTTGGAAGGTCTTCCAATATATAATTCAGAAGAGAATTAGGTGGAGGGAAATCATGGAGGCAGTTTAATTATGGAATGATGGAAATAATTATCTGAAATCTAATACCTAGCCTCACTTTATATATTAAGGCAGAATCAGACAACTACAGGGGGAACTGTTAAGTACAGCCTCAGTAACCTGTGCCAGGTTATTGCAAAGCTCATGTCTTTATCAGACTTTAACTGCTACACCCTGCTGTTTACTCTGAATGTTCTAAGGCAAGGGTCCAAAAACAGTTGAAGAGAAAGAGGTAACGAAGGAGACACACAGAAAGAAGAAATGAAGACCGGAGAGGTGGAAAGTGAATCCTTTCCAGAGGTCCAAACTCATTTCTATCAGTGGATTACGTCAGAGAGCCCTGTATCCCTTCTTTTGTTTAAGTGGGCTTAGGTTTATTTCTATTTCTGATATTTACCATCAGAAGGGTCTTACCTAACTTGTGGGCTTGAATCCTTTCTCCACTCTTACTAGCTTTTTGAATTTGGACAACTTACTTAACATTTTTGTGTCTTAGGTTTCTTCTTTGTAAAATTATGATAATAGGGATTATTATTGTGAGAATTAAATTAGTCCAGTGCCTGGCCTACAGTATGCACACAATAAATGTTAGCCACTATCATTATTTTCATCATCTCATTTTCAAATCCAATGAGGACTTCTTGACAGAGCACTCCAAAAGCACTGGCTGTATTATCTCTGTAAGTGTGACAATAGGTCATGTAAGATTTTCAAAGTTAAGAGGGCGAATCTCCATGCCTCTTGTTATTCTGTTGGAAATGCCAAGGTAACATATCAGCTGCTCACCTGGGCAGTGGCTAGATTTTAGATCTTCCATTTAACCTCATACTCTTTTCTGAAAATCAGATTGAACTTGAGTTGGGCCCAATTCAGAGGAGTACTTTAGGATTTTTTTCAATGAGTCTTGGAAACTAGGATTTTCTGCTCTGTGACAACCATATGGATGCCTGCTTAGATAGCTACTACTTCCAATCTTGTGTCCTCCATACCCCACGAATGTTCTAGTTCCTACATTTTCCAATTCTTGTTTTAAAAAGAAAAAAAAAAATTCTAAAGCCCACTTCCAGTCACGGACACTTCTGCAGTGTTCAGTCTTCCTTGAAAAACACAGCTGACCTAGGTATTCTCTATCCTTCAGAATCTTAGCCCTGGGATTAGGATAAGATCCTGCCATAGTTGGAGGAAAGTTCTAGAAATAGTGACCTCAGGTAAAAACAAGAAAATTAAATGTTATCAGTTTTCCATGATGCGTAATCATCCTGCTTACACCCTCCCTGTTTGTGCATCTATTATCCTTGCTGGCAACTCAAGGACAGGGACTGTATCATATTTATCGTTGTATCTCATAATTTAGCACACTGCTTGATATACCAGTTGGAACTCAGAAAATGTTTGCTAACCCAAAATAAGCTTTAGAGTGCAAAATGTGATCTTATCAGATGTTCTCATTGTGGAAGTTGCTAATCCATGTGACTTTGGAAGCTAAATTAGCTTCATCCAAAAGGGTACTATTTAGCATAATAAGCTAAACCTGACAGTCATTCCCAGTGCAAGCACCAATTTAGAAAGATTTATTTAGGAAAAAATAAATGACAGCTGCCACAGAGAACATACACCACCTGTGCAACTCTGCCACTCCAGTATATGATTTTACTATGGCTTGTAATCTTAAGAGTATGGACAAGCAAAATTGTCAAGAATCTGAGAGATTATCTACCTGACACCCCACGTTAAATATAACAAAACTGAGGCCCAGGAGCAATAAATAACTGGCATCAGGCGAAAAGCTAGTTAATGCCAGAAGTAAGACTCTTAGTTTTCTGCTCTTTCCACAATATCAAATAGTTTAAAGAACATATACAAAATAGATGGTGACTGAAGACATTATTCTGCATGCAATGTAAGCAGTGGTTCAACACCAGTTGAATATCATAATCCTCTCTGTAGCATTTAAAGAGGGCGCTTGCCTGGGTCCCATCCTTAAGGATTGTGACTGTGGAGTTTGAACCTGGTGACAGATGGATTCACTGCCAATTTCAGCAATAACCATTTCTAATATTTAAAAACAATTGCCTGGGTCCCATCCTTAAGGATTGTGACTGTGGAGTTTGAGCCTGGTGACAGATGGATTCACTGCCAATTTCAGCAATAACCATTTCTAATATTTAAAAACAACTACTTAAAAGAACACACAGAATTTTTTGTGTTAGGAGGGGTCAGGAACACAGGAATCATCATCAATCTAAAGCTGTTTCAATGTGCCCTACTATACCTGTACTGAATGAATGCATGCCACATTCTAAACTACTCAACTTATACTACCATGGGTGGTTCTCATTGGAGGACTATATTCTAACAAACCGAGGAACAGGCTCCAGGGCCAGTAGATCTGGAGCTTGCCTGTCACAAACTCACTTTATGTCAAAACTATGTCCAAAAGAAAGAGGAGAAAGTGATCTTTCTTAGGCAAATGAGTGACATCACATCTAAGCCCTGATTCATTCAAAGAATATTTATGAGCATCTACTGTGCTAGGCACTAAGGATATAACTGTGACCAGGTCACACCCTCATGAGCTTTCTGTCTCGCAGAGTTCTCTGATATAAAGGGATCTGTAGGTATTGTCAGGTGAGCAATTCTGGGCAAAGTCACGTTCAAGGACTTTTGCTGATCCTGATACAGCATGAAGTGAAGAGAAATGCATGTGTTTTCCCACTGATAACTGTCTGTGGCTGGAAATGGTGAGAGATGAGAGACAGCACTTCAGGGAAGGCTGTCTTTGCCGTGCCAAGAAACTAAGCCTTTGTCCTATAGGTCAGGTTCTCAGACTTCGTAGTACGAAATTCCGAATCTTGTGAAAAATGCAAAATTGCAGACACAATCCCCAGAGAATCTGATTCCACAGGTTGGATTGGAGCCCACTGGCTCTGCCTTTTTAACAAGCACATTAGAAAATCTCAGGCAGGTGGTGAAAAACTCTGCTGCAGATGAAGCGAGATAGTCTCAAGGGCAGCAACACGTTTTAGAAAGATCACTGGCCTTGAGCTCAGGTCTCTAGGTTCCAGCCAGACTCCGCACCCTCGCTACTGCACCTCACCACCTGTCTTCTAACTTTGTCCATGCACACAATTCCATTCAAACATCCAGCACTCCTACCAACAACAGAAACAGCAGCAGCAGCAGCAGCAACAAAGAAATTAGGTGAATCCTTACCAGAGATTGAGGAGTGGTTTTGTTTACACTATGTGTCAAGTGAAGGGAGGGATGGGGCATAATCTTTTTAATTGAACTGGAAAATCCCTCCAGTCAAACGTCAATCTAAAAACCTTAGATAAATGCTGGTTTAAATTAAATAGCACAGTTGAATACATTTGTTTCTGTGCCTCAACATACTATAAAAGAATAAAAAAAGCAAATATTTGGAAAGTCAATAAAGACATTAAAAATTCTGGTCACTTCTATAAAACCTCAGTGAGTTTTTTTCCCCCAAAACTGTCATGATTACTATCCAGACCAATGAACTGTGTTTCTAACGGTGAGAAAATCAGATGCTTCCTGGGGCATACTGTGTGCTGGGATTGATTGGGTTACAATATTTTAAAAGAATGTGACGTACCAAATCATTATTTCAATATTGTTTCAAAATAAATCAGAACTTCTCAGAACTGTTTTAGAAAGTCAAGGTTTAATTAGCTTACTTATTCCATAGACCCTTAATGTGACACTCTTTGCAGAAAGCCTGTGGATTTTTCAGCATTTAAGAGTCTACTGGGGAGGAGGAGGAGTAGATTTTTGTTTTTTACTGGAAAGCTGAAATACACCCATTGTCTTTTCATCACTTTAATAGTTCTTTGTGTTGCAGGTAAAGCATTATTAATTTGTGTCCAAATTACAAGAGAAATATACAAGATTTTTGACAATATAGCAAAAGCTAAGCAATAAAAACAGCCATCTGAAGGAAAGGGGAGGAATAGGTCAGTCCTTTAGCTGAAAACATGTAATTCAAAAGCATAGTTTATTTCTGAATAGAAAGGAACATCTTTGTTTCAAATTTTATTCCTTGGAAGGAAGTGGGTGATTATTTCACAATGTAAAATTTTTAGAGCATTCATTTTATTCTTGCCCATGTGTAGACAGTTCCCACTTAGGATATGTGAATGTCAAGCCAGTTCAAGTCAATAATGAAAACAGGATCCCCTCTTGACCCCTCCTCCTTCATTTTTGTGAGCAATTTGCATTAAATCAAAGTTAAGTTTTCTTGTTACCTCTGATCTCTCCTCAACTGCTCGTTAACCCTTTAAGAAATCCACTTCCCACTACGCCTGTTGAAACTTCCTAAAATGAATCTTTATTAAACAATACCTTTGCAGCCAAAGCAGTTTCAATACAAATTGAACCAAAGTGAAAACATTCTTCGCAATAAACCCAGCTTTTATCCCACAATGAAACTGTTTCAACTAGCCCCCTGCAAACATTTTCTGCAACTCACACAGGGAAATCATCACCTTTGCATCACTAAGTATACAAAGGGATGCTCTCTTTTCTTGGGATGCACTCTTTTCTTGGGCTCCTCTGCAAGATTATTACATGCTCCAAACACATTTTCTCATGAATAAAAAAATAATTTCTTCATCTCTCAAAAATGTTTAAATATTTCATATATCATTATACATTCTGAGGCTGACGCTGCTATTATTTCACATGATCACCAATTGACTCCAAACAGGAGCCATTTCCAGAGAATGTCCATTATGATCTACAAAGCAAGTAAATTACTGCTTGAGAGACACTTTTTTCTGTCTGACTACACTAGTGGAAATTACACCCAGCTCCATTTTCTAATATTGTCTTAAATGACCACGTCGAGTCTTAGTACTACAGCCCAAAATACACTTCAGATGGTGTACAGAGAGTTCTGTTCACCTGAAAAAGGTGTAGATTCATCCTAAAGAAAAATAGTATTACTATGCAATTTCACAAACCCTATCACAAACAATAACAAGCCATAAAGCTAGGAACACGCAGTCCCAAGTTAACTCCACCCTTCTCCCCACCTACCTCAACTAGGCCCAAGTAAGCCCTCTCCACCTGTGCTTATGAGTTCATTCCTTCCTATATGTTGGAGACTTGACTCAACTGTTTTTTTCACTTTGGGGCCTCAGTTTCTCACTCTGCACTGCCTCTTTTCCCTCTGCTAGAGGCTCATTCTTCCCATCAAAAATAATCTGTCTTTTGTGGAGGATATTAACATTTATAAAGCAAATGTATTTCACAGGGCCTAGCTTCGAAGGCCCTATAGTTTCAGGTACAGACTAACTTTTTAAAAAATTACACATAGAAATGTTAAGCTTGTGAAAGACAAAAAACTTTCCCCAGGCAAAAGTCTCTGTTGTAAATAAAGAGTTGTAACACAGCAAAATTGCTGGCTCCAAGGGCAGAAGTCCTTGGTGCAGCTAAACCTAATGGTTGTTGCCATGACGATTATCATACTGTTCTTTTTGTAACCACCTACGTTCCTTTTCTGTAACTTTCTGGCCTGGAGAATAAATACTGAGAGAGAACCAGAGTTTGGTGTTAGTTTTCCAAGGAATGCTGCTCTCTTGAGGATTCCTGGAAATTAACCCCTTCGGGGCCTCTCACTGCTCAGAAGAAATGGGCTTTGAGTAACCCTTTGTGTCTCCGTCATCCTGGGGGAGAGGTGACAGTCTTTGACCCTGATTTCCCCGTTATATAACTATTCCATCTCTCCCCTACCTGACTTCACAAATGAGAAGCAAATGCTCAATAAATATTTATGGATTCAATGGGTGAAAAGAAATTATTTCCCTATTGCTTCATCTCCCATTTACTTCTCATTCCACTGCAATTTAAAGAAATGACTGAGCCTACTCCTCTACTAAGGCTCGTCTCCAGGGGTGACCAATAACTTTTTCATTTAAAAAATCCATGAGCTCTTCTTGCCCTTCATTTTAGTTGACCTCCACACTATATGACATTGCCAACCTACCCTCATTGTTAATACTCTCAAGTTTTCTTATAATATCCTAAGTCTCCTCTTACTTATGTCACCAATTCTCCCCAAACTCATCAATGGCACGTTTTTCTAACCTCCTCCTTTTACTCTACAATAGTCTAACAGGAAATCTCAACTCTGATGTAATTTCAACTACCTTTGGCATCTTCCAAGTTTATAATTCTAGTTCTCATTTTTCTTCTACCTCTCAGACCTGCCTTTCTAAATTCCTTTTGTACCTGTCCTGGCACCTCATTTTGGCACCCCAAACTCCACAGACCCAAAACAGAACTCAGTCTGCCCTCCCTCCCCTCCCCAAGCCCAGCTTTCTTCTGTGTTCCCACCTTAATGAATAGCAGCACCAGCTTCCTGTTACATAATTAGAAACTTCAGAGTGGTTTTTAAGGAGGCTGCTATCTCCCTTATCTGCAACTTTCATTCAGCTTCAAGTCTCGTTGACACTTTTCTGAACTGTCTGCTGATTCTGCCCCATACTTTACATTTCCCTTCATACTGTCCATTACATAATTAGAAACTTCAGAGTGGTTTTTAAGGAGGCTGCTATCTCCCTTATCTGCAACTTTCACTCAGCTTCAAGTCTCGTGGACACTTTTCTGAACTGTCTGCTGATTCTGCCCCATACTTTACATTTCCCTTCATACTGTCCTAATTTAAATTTTTATAATCTCTCGACGAGATCATTACAGAAGTCTATTAACTCATCTCTCTGCCTCCAATCTCATCCCTCCGCAATCCATTTTTTAATAACAACAGACTAAGTTCTCCGAGGATAGGGATGTCTTAGCGATCTTTTCATTCGTCTGCACAAGGACACAACTCATATTTGTTGAAATGAACTCCCGCTGCCAGCAATTATCTTCCTAAAACACAAATCTGATCCAATAAATTCACTACCCCCAAGTCTTCAATGACTCTTGCTACAGAAGAAAGGAAAAACTCCTTAGCATGACATTCAGAGTCTTCTGTGGCCTGGTCCTAACCTACTGTTTTGCCTGATCTCCCACCTCATGCCTCCCATCTACCTGCAACTCCAGCCACATGCACTACTTACTGTTTGTACTTATTTCTAGAATATGCTCTGTATTACCTACATCTATGGTTTGGAGTGCCTGTTTCTATTCTGCCTATTGAAATTCTACTCAGCTGTTACGGTCAAAGTTTTCTCCAATGCTTCCTGTAAGGAATAATTGTTTTCCCTTCTGTGTACCCTGGCACTTAGGACTTCCATACAGCACACACTGCACTATATCCCGCATTACAGTTAGGTGTGGGTACATGCTTTTCCCCAACTGGACTGACGTAAGCTCCTTAAAGAATTCTTGAATCCCCTACTATGCATAGGCCAGTGCCTCACAATAAAAAGCATACAATAAAGACTACTGAAATGACTCGGTAACTCTTCTTTCTGTCCCTTCATTTTAAAAGAGCCTGGTTTAATAATTTCAGTACTATCCTCTCTGTTACTGACATACTTAGTCTAAAATATTCAAATGTGTTCTGTTCACCCATGACACCTCCATTCCCAAAAGCACTGTTAGTACAAGGTCCTAGAGTTTCAGTTAACTGAAATATATATGTCAATTAACAGAAAAGTTGCTATATATTAACAAAAATATGTGTAAAGTAAATGACATATGTGGTTTTAACATGGAAATTAAGAATCTTGTCAAAAATATCTCTTTTCTTGAAGCATTAATCTTTTACATCAGCATCATTCTTGGCCCTTGGAAAGAAAAGGAGCCTCTTTTTCTAATGTGTCCATTCGAAGGCCTCTATCCAGTGTCTGACACACCATAAGGACACCACAAGGATGGCTGTTCTCCACCCCTCCTGTAATGACCTCACTTTTCCCTACACAACAAAGATTGTTTACTTACCAGGAAAACTGGAAAAAAATACGCTCTCAAAATTCTAGTCCTTAATTTCTGCTTATCTCTATATCAGCAGCTAACTACAACACCTGTTGTCTCACATCAAGGGGGCCTGTGTGAGAGAGACTACAGCTAGAGATGGCGCATCTGCATGCACACATGTCTTATTGTGGTGGCCCTCACATTTCCCACACGGAGCTAGGGTATGGGAGCTGTGGAGAAAGAGACCTACTTCACTCCTCTATGTCACATAAAGGTGGTTCATTCCTATGAGAGTAAACTCACAGACAAATGATTTCCTTTTACTGGCTTATGAGAACCCAAGTCTCAAGCCCAACACTGGAATAACTGGGTTCTATACTGCTTCCTTAATAAAATATAATAAAATAATTAGCAATGTTACTCAGCATTCTTTCAAAGAGATCTTTAAGACGTGTGTCTTCGTATTTTCTCTCCACCCACCCCCCGACCACCACACATACACACTCACAAAACTACTACACCTGACTGAAGTCTAACCTCAAAGAATTTCACCTTTTAAATACAGGGAGATTAAATGATAAGTTATAATCACAAATAAGAGCTGCCTTTTAAAATTAAACATACTACAACATGGTTTAGGTTACCTATTACTTGTTTTCTACAGGAAGGAAAAAATGGATTTTCTACATTGGTTTTTATGCTGCATCATAATCTTAAAGGAACATAAAAATATAAATGGAGACACTGTAGTTCACAAAATTATATTTAAACATGACACTAAGTTTTAACAAACTTCTATTTTATTTTCTGACTATAAAATATCATGGTAAAATAGTAAATTGGTTTTTTTCATCTTTACCATAAATAATCAGCTAATTATTTGTGTAAAAACCTCACAGTTTGATTAGTTCACAGGGAGGAGTAGCTAATACTAAAAATTAGCATGATGAATTTGAGTGATAGAGTAAACGTGGCTGCCTTCTGTATTATACATGAGCTATTTCAGGTTTCACAACTTCTATACATGTCATGATTATAACATGCCTTTTCTGTCACTGATTACTTAGTTTTATCTCTCTCTAAAGAATCTTAATCATCTGTGCTTCCAAATCTTACCCAATACAAATCAGATAATTCGCATAGATGCATGCAAGCTCCAAAAGCTTTTTATTATCGATTACAACATGCCTTTTCTGTCACTGATTACTTAGTTTTATCTCTCTCTAAAGAATCTTAATCATCTGTGCTTCCAAATTTTACCCAATACAAATCAGATAATTCGCATAGATGCATGCAAGCTCCAAAAGCTTTTTATTATAGTGACTATTTGAATTTAACATTGGTTCATAAGAAATAAGATCTTTCCTTCTTTTGAATCTGTATTAGGAGATAAAAGTAGATCTACAAGAGAGACCGAACTATCTAGATACTCTTTCGTTTGTATCTTTAGCCCCTAGCAAGATCCAAACATATAGTAGACACACAAGACTAATAACTTGAGAATTAAAATGATCCATTTAAAAAGCAATCAGTTTGGGGGTTTGATATTATATCAAATTTCATTTAATGAAATAGAAAAGTAATGTAGCTAATTTAAATAAATTTGATAAATAGCACCAGAAATTAAGAGGTGCACAAATATATTGCAATTTCCCACCTTTCATATAAACAATGAGCCAATAACATACTCTAATCTCAAAATTTGCCTCCATTCTGACTTAAAGAACTCGTAGAACAAATAAAATTTAATCCTGAATTCTGACGATGTCTGCATTTAGTCTTTAAAAGCATTTACTGAAAGAGCTTGTTTTTGTAGGAATTGTAGAATTTCACTGAGGTGGTTTCAGTCATTTTTAATAGAGTAATACAGCCCAAAGTGCATGGGGCCTAATGGCAGTGAGAAAGCAGAATGGCAGGAAAACACCTGAATGATTAGCACCACCTCCAGCACCAGCTGGTATTGACAGGTGGGTCCAAAGTGCATGGGGCCTAATGGCAGTGAGAAAGCAGAGTGGCAGGAAAACACCTGAATGATTAGCACCACCTCCAGCACCAGCTGGTATTGACAGGTGGGCAATGGTTTTATAAGTTTCTGAAAATTTGCCAGGACCAGCAAGAAAGCAATAATTTTTCTCTGACCCTTCTACTTCTGAGGAGAGATTGTCAAAGAAGTATCATCTTCCTTGTGAAAAGACTGTGTTAGCTAAGGGGCAAGATAAATTGTGTATGAGTGTAATGGGTTTTCAATAATGTCCATTTCTTTTGATTTATTGTCAGTACTACATTTGTTCCTTTAGATTCCTGAACTGTGTGCTGCAGTGATTATGAGTAGGATCAGCTCTCGGATCTGTTGAAGACCTTCTTAGACATCTTCTCATTCACTCTAACACAAAAGATGCATCTGAGAAAATCAAGCAATTCAAAGCCCAGCTACTCAACAGGTCATGTTAAGGAATGTTAAAGTTGTCATTCAAGAGGTGCAGAGAAATTATGCTAAGAGACGAAAGAAATGAAGACTGATCTTTGGATTCAGCAATTTGGAAGTTACTGATAACTCTGACGAGTGTAGTTTTATGAAATGAAATGATGGGAAAGAAAGCCTGATTGGAGTAGCTTTAAAACAGAATGGTAAACCAGATTTTCTGAAAGAGCCCTTCTGCTACAAACCAAGTAGATCATGAATAAAACATACTGTTTTTAAAAACTGCTGGGTTTGCAAGAACTAAAAAAAAATCCAAGCATCTCTGCAACTACCACCAAAAAACAAAACAAATCCAAGAGCTGAAACTTAAGTAGGGAATGCTGGGCAGCACAAAATGAAAAGAGGGAATAGAGTATGCCAACAACAAATAAACGTTAATACCATCACTACTAAGACTAAGACTTGGGTCAGTTGCAAGGCAGAAGAGCTGAACTTCAGACCCTCAAATTAAAAGAGACTATTGTGCTCTCTTTCAGAATGGGAATGTCTAACCTATGCCTGTCTCACCATCGTATTTTGGAAGTAGATAACTTGTTTGATTTCACAGGCTTACAGCCAGAGAGGAGATTGCCTTGAATCCTGCCTTGAGTCTCATCCATATCTGATTTAGATGAGACTATGGACTTCAGACTTTTGAGTTGGTGCTGAAATGGGTTAAGATTTGGGGAGCTATTGGGATGGAATGAATATATTTTGTATGTAAGAAGGACATGAATTTTGGAGGCCAGGGGTAGAATGCTAAGATTTGAATACATCCCCAAAATTCATGTTGGAAACTTGATCCTCAGTGCAACAGCGTTGGGAGGCAGGGCCTAACAGAAGGTGTTTGGGTTATGGGGGCACAGCCCTCATAAAGGGATTAATGCCATTATCAGGGGAGTGGGGTTGTTACCATGGGAGTAGGTTTTTTTATAAAAGGGTAAGTTTGCTCCCCTCTTGCTCTCTCACCCCTCTTTGCCCTTCTGCTTCTGTCATGGGATGATGCGGCAAGAATGTCACAAGTCACCAACCCCTTAATCCTGATTTCCCAGCCTCCAGAACTGTGAACTGATAAATTTCTGCCATTCATTATAAATTACCCAGTCTGTGGTATTCTTTTACAGCAGCACAAAATGAACTAAGACATAGTAAGAGGCCATAAAAATAACCAAGCAGATTTGAAAAATAATTAATAAAACTTTTATAAATTAAAAACATTATTGCTGGTAATAAAAACTTGATGGATAGGATAACAGCATTCTAGCAAAGCTGAATATAGAATCATTGACTGAAAGACAGATATGAATAGATTATGCAGAATGCACTCAGAAAAGCAAAATATATAATATTAAAGAGATATAAGAGAAATAAAGAATAGAATGAAAAGATCTAACAATTCTCTATTCAAAGTCAAGAAAGAGAAAATGAGAGTATGGAGGAAAGGCAATACTGGAAGAAGTAATGGCAGAAAATATTCCATTTTAATAAAAGACATGAATCCACAGATGCAGAAGATACAATGTCTATCAAGCAGGACAAACAAAAAATATTCACACCAAGACATACTGTAGTGAAAACTGGAAAAAGTATAAACAAAATGAAACAAACAGAAAGCAACTCAGTATTACCTGAAGTTCGACGGCAAGCTTCTGAACAGAAAAACAGAGGGAGAAATGTACTCAAAAAAGCCCCCGCCCCCAAAATAATATTTGAAATAGAATCATGCATCTTTTCATTTGTTAATATTTATTTGTA
>NW_007726862.1:483677-487675 GCF_000696425.1 Galeopterus variegatus | reverse complement strand
TTGTGCTCTTACTCTAAGTGAAATGGAAAGCAATTAGAGAGTTTTGAGCATAGCCATCTCATGATCTGATTTACGCTATTAAAGGACGACTTGCATGAAACAGCTGATAAGAGGGAAAGGGGAGATTTGGGGAAAACGGCTGGGAAGCTACTGCAGTAATCTAGATTGTGGTGAGCAGGGTGCCATGTGCAGTGGTAGCAGTGATGCAGATGGTTAGAAGTAATCGTATCTGAAGTAGAGTCAAAAGGATTCAGTGGGGCTTTGAAGAGGTTTATAAAAGAGGGAGCTTTTAGATGGATAACTGGAAGGATGCAATCAGCTTTCACTTTGAAGAGGAAAACTTCAGAGCAGAGCAGGGTTAAAGGGACGATCAGGCGCTCAGAACAGGTTAAGTTTGAAATGTATATTACTCACATGGAAATATCCAGAATAAATACAGGAGTTTGGGGTTCAGTCATGAGGTCTAGACTGTAGACATAAATTTGGGACTCAGCAATAAATAGTACAGAAAGTCATGAAACTGGGCAAGATTCCAAAAACTGAGCCCTGAGGTACACCAACATTAAAAAGTTAGAAAGATCAGGAAGAAGAGGCACTGGAGACTGTGGAAGAGCAGCCAGTGAGGCAGGAAGAAAATCAGAAAAATATGATTTCCTGGAAACAAGTAATGAAACTGTTTTAAGGAGAACTGTCTTTAGGGATGAGGGTAAAACAAAGACATTTTCAGATAAATGACAACTCAATTTACCAGTGATAGTCCTTCATAAAGGAATTTCAGGAAGCAAAGAAATAATCTCTGAAGAAAACTCTGAGATTAAAGAATGGTGGGCAATGATATTGGAAAATTACACTATAAACATTGTCAATATAAAATAATGATAACATGCATAATTTCTTGGGTTCAAAATAAAAAGTGGTAGAATTAAAATTTTAGACAATGGATCCACGTATGACATGAGGTTAATTACAGTACAAATGTTCTAGGATCCTGGAATTGTTAAAGAAGTGGGATTGAGATTTTAAATTATTTTAGATTAAGGGTCTCTGGTAACATTTCAAGGGTAATGAGAAGAATAGAAATAGTATATAATTTTCAAACCTGTAGAGAAGTGTTTCTCATGGGGAGTGCAAATGGCTTTTTGTGTAGGTCAATTGTTCATTGGGCAGAACCATCCTGCCCCTTGCAAGATACTCTGCATGCCTTAACTCTGCCTTCTATACCAGTCACTGTAGCAACCAAAAGTACCATAACTATTCATGATACCATTCACTGTACCATAACTATTCATGATAAATACAGTTGAACTAAATTTACCAGATAATTAGTAGGATTTTAAAAATAATTATTCATTACACAATTACGTTGTTTACAAGTGATACTTTTAAAACTTAAGAACACAGAGATTTTAAAAAATTAATATTAACCAAAGGAAAGGTTAGTTATATTATTAGATATATTACAAGATACATATACTATTAGATAATGTATATTAAGAGGTTTTGACATGCTTTAATTTTTGCAAAACCATAAGTAAGATATATATGATTTGAACAACTCAATTAGCAAGTTTGAATATGGGTGTATACATACATTCGTACTACGTGCAATATTCCTATACCTAACAATTGGAGAACACATATTCTTTTTACAATTATCAACATCTAGCTTATTTCTTTATTAAGCAATTATTATCTGCCAAGGAGTATTACAGGCACTTGATCATTCGTACTACGTGCAATATTCCTATACCTAACAATTGGAGAACACATATTCTTTTTACAATTATCATCATCTAGCTTATTTCTTTATTAAGCAATTATTATCTGCCAAGGAGTATTACAGGCACTTGATTAATTCATTTAATTCTCATAAAACTGCTATGTGATAAGTCTGTAAGTTCAAAGCTGAAAAATCTCACCCCTTGAAATTTGGCTCTAGTGCCCGTGTTTTTAACCCATACAAAACATTCTCTAAAGGAACATTTTCAGAACTTAATCACTTAGAGATTTCCAAGAATTTAACAAATTCATAGCTGCAAAAGGAAAAATTGTTTATGATACTTGCTGAAGACAGTAAGGAAGATTTTATTCAAGAGACTAGTACAATGGAGTTTTGCAGTAGGGGAGAGAGATTGGGCTCAACTCCCTGACAAAAATTCACTCCTCGACAAAACTTGAGTTTGATCAAGAAGCCCTCTTCCTGACTAGACCCCAACCTTGGGCTATGTGTGTGGTTCGTTTATTCCAGTTTTAGCAAGAATACTGCTGGGTCAGTTTAGAGAGAATCTCTCACCTTAATACCTAATCAAAGTCCTCATTCCCCACCTGAGATGTTTTATCACTCTGGCCTGCCTTCAGAAAAAAATCTTGTCAAGTCAGTTTAGACAAAATCTCCCTTACCCTGATGTCTTCCTCTCAGTAATTTTCCATCCACTGACCCCCACACTGATCCTTGGCTATAAATCCCCACTTGTCCTCATGGTATTCAGAGTTGAAACCAATCTCTCTCCCTTACTGCCAGACCCTATTGCAGTAGCCCCCTCCCCCTTCTGCAAAACCCCATTGCAATAACTGCCCTCTTGATAAAGTCTTCCTTTTACCATCTTTAACAAGTGTCTGAATAGTTTTTTCTTTAACTCAGTCCACCATCTCTTAGCATGATGCTATTCATTTGGAAGTCAATAACAAAAATAACAGAAAAAGATAGTTTTAAATCTCCACAAGTTTGAATAATTAAATCATACTTGTATACTCCTACACACTTCTAAATAACTCATGGGTCAAAGAAGAAATTATAATGAGAATATTTTAAGATTTGAAACTGGTTAATAAGGTGTTGCATACTGAACCTTGTGGAGCTATAAAAGCAATACTTTGAGGAAACATTAAGTTAATCATAGAAAATCGCCATTTTTAATAAATCAATAGCAATCGAATCCCAGCAAATTCCTATGGTTTAACATAAATCTGTAGCCTTACATGCTTATAAAAGAAGAAATGCTGAAAACTAATAGGTACAGACTCCAATTGGAGAAGTCAGAAAATGAGCGTAAACTTGTAAAAAGTATAGAGATAAAATAAAAAATAAAGTGGTGGGGGAGGGGAACCTGCCTCTGAAAAGACTAAAAGAATTGAGAAAACTGGCTGATATGATCAAGAAAAAGAAAACACTATTAGATAGATATTAAGTATGAAAGGGTGTATAACTAAATACATATATAGTATGGTTTATTCTTTTTTTGTCTTGTTTTTTGGCAGGTGGCCAGTACAGGGACCTTGACCTTGGTGTTATAATACTGCGCTCTAACCAGCTGAGCTAACCAGCCAGCCAGGATGGTTTAAAAGATAATAAAATACAATGAACAACTTTATGCCAATATTTGCCAACATATACAAAATGTATAAATTTGTAGAAAAATGTAACTTACCAAAAGTTATTCAATACGAAGTTTGAATTTTAACTATTAAAGTATTTAAATGACTTCTCAAAAATCCTTATTTTAAGAAAGGACTCATTATTTTACAGGCAAGTTCTACCAAAGCTTTGAGGAACACGACTCAATATGCAAAATGTCCCAAAGAACAGAATATGAGAAAATACTCTCAAACTTCCATGTTATGATCTAGTATATAACCTTGATTCCAAAAGCACACAAGGACAGTTTATAGAAGGAAAACTTTAGCCTTTCTCAATCATAAACACGGGTACAAAAATTCCAAATTAAATGTTTGTTTAAAAAAAATCTAACAATACAGAAAAAAAGATTGTGAGCAGGAATGGAAGGACGATTTAAAAATAGAAAAATTTATAAATGTCACCTCCACAATAAGCAATAAAAGGGGGAAACCATGTGATCATGTGAATGGATTCTGTAAAACAGCAAAAATTAACATGCATTTATAGGGGGTGAGGTTGTAGAAGTAGCATATGTAGACATCTCACCCAGAGTTTTACTATGAAGAAGAGAAGGAGACGTGGGAATCAGGAAGGATTTTAT
>NW_007726862.1:481771-482887 GCF_000696425.1 Galeopterus variegatus | reverse complement strand
AATGGATTCTGTAAAACAGCAAAAATTAACATGCATTTATAGGGGGTGAGGTTGTAGAAGTAGCATATGTAGACATCTCACCCAGAGTTTTACTATGAAGAAGAGAAGGAGACGTGGGAATCAGGAAGGATTTTATCGTTTGTTTTTATTTTGCTTTGTTTTGTTTTTTTAAGATGTGAGATAATACAGCATGTTGTATGCTAATAAGGACGATACAAGCAACATGGGAGTGATTGATGATGCAAGAGAGAGAAGGATCTTTACAAGAACAGAGTCCTTGGACAGGAAAGAGGAAATCACAACCAGTGTGTAAGTGGAGGGGTCCATCCTGCAGTGGAACAGAGACAGTTCACTTGTTTTAACAGATGGGAAGGCAGAGTAGATACAGCTGATGTATTTATGGATGGCAAGATCATGAAGTTTTCTTCTGCGTAGCTCTATTTTCCCTGTGAAATGTGAAGCCATTTCATAAGCAGCTGGTGAGCAAAGGGGATTGAGGAGAGAGGAGAAGGTGGGAAATGATTAATGTTGAGGGTGAGGCAACAAGTTAAGCAAGAAAATGTAACAGGACATCCTCTTTCTTGATATACAGTCTCTTGATATTTTCCCTACCTCACGGATCACTCCTTATCATTGTCCTTTGCTGGATTTTTCTCCCCTTCCTGACTTCTAAATAAGGGAGTACCTGAGCTTCATTCTTAGATATATTCCCTCCATTAGGTTTCTATGTGAGCTTACCTAGTCTCAGGCTTTAAATGCCGTCAGCATGCTAAGGGCTCACAAATGGGTATCTGTATCTTGTGCCTCTGCGAACAGCTCCGGACTTATATTCCCACCTGCCCATGTGACACCGACACTTGGATGTCAAAAGGCATCTCAAGTTTAGCATGTCCAAAACAAACATTATCTTTCTGTCCATTCTTCTTTCCATTCAGTCTTCTGCAGCTCAGTAAATGGCACCACCAACCAGTCAGCTGCTCAGGGAAGAAACCTAGGTTTCCCCTTGACGTATCTTTTTCTTGTACCTCACGTCCTACCCACCAGCAACTTATATTAGCTCTACCTTTTAAATATACCCCAAATCTAGTCCTCCTCGCCACCTCTTCCACTACTACC
>NW_007726862.1:477987-480151 GCF_000696425.1 Galeopterus variegatus | reverse complement strand
CCAGAAATTCTGAGATTGCTCATGCCCTTCCTTAGAGTCTCTGCGTAAGTATCACTCCTTCAAGCTGATATGTTGATACAAAAAATCCCTGCCCTCTTCATCTCCTTTTGTCTCTTTATTCTGCTTTATTTTTCTCAATTGCATGGATGATATTCTGTTTTATATGTTTTTTGTGTATCTCCCATTAGAAAGTTTTATGAAGGCAGAAACTGTCTTGTTCACTGTGACTAGTGCTTGGCAAAAAATAGTTGATGGTTGAATGAATTCAAGCCCATTTCAAATAGCTTTGGAAATCACAATTAAATTCTCTCTTTCTAATTGGCAAATATATCTTTTAAGTAATTTTGTTTGCATCAAGTTTGTGGATTTATGGATCATTGTACACTTTAAGGTCTCCTTGCTTCTAGTAGAAGAATAATCATTTCTTAAATCGACTTTCCAATGTTTAAAATAACATGGAAAGATTTGGAAATAGGATACCTACAGAAATTACCATTTAGATACAATNTAAAATAACATGGAAAGATTTGGAAATAGGATACCTACAGAAATTACCATTTAGATACAATTAGCTCGTTCATCAGCATCATTTCAAACAGATTACAGTATTCATCTAATTTGATAATAAGCTTCCATTTACCGTAAGAAAGCATAGGCTTGAGGAAGGCATAGGCCTGTTCTGACTGAACATCAGAACATTCAGAGTGGATTTCTTATTTAGTTTCTGATTAGTATATAAACCTAGAAAAGTTTCTGTTACTCAATAATTCCACTGCCTCATCCATTAAATAGGGACAGCTGCCCTAATTCGTCTCAATAAATTTTCTATGGATATGTACAGAGCTGAATTTTTTGAAGCAGGAGCTGTAAAATATTACTTTTTGTTAAGATCATTGCAGAAATTATTGAGGTCTTTCATTAATTTCTATCTCTTCGAACTTATAAAGAAAGTTCATAGAATTCCATGCTGGCCACTTAACTCAGGTGGTTAGAGTACAGTGTTACAACACCAAGGTCAAGGCTTACTTACATCTCCTTACTGGCCAGCCGCAAAAAAAAAAAAGTCATAAAATTTCAAGTGAGTTTAATATAGATTTTGTAAAGTAAGGATAATTTTTATAATAATAACCACTTATTTTACCTAGTACTATATTCTAATACTTTGGTAATAATTATGTCTCTGGATAAACAATAAAGTGTTTTGATAGAAATATTTGTAAATAATCTTTGAGAAAGCATAGAAAACAAGGGATGCTAAAAATCTGCATGCAGGTGGTTGTCTTGATTTTCAAAAAAAAAAGAGAGAGAGAATGGATTCTGAATATTGAGTTTGAGCTCAATATTGAATATTCAGTTTAGCTTTTATTCCAGATAAAGTTATTAAGTGGATTATTAAGTGTACAGCATGTAATCCATTTTTAAAAATAAAAATGAGTTCTAGAGACTCTTGTAGGTGAACTAAAAAATAAACTCAAGCTAAGTTAATCTCATTTTCTCCTTCCTTCTTTTCTTTCCTCCTCTTTCTTAAATCTTTTCTTCCTTGTTTGCTCTTTGTTTATTCAACTAGGATGATAGGTCAGCTCAATGCTATAGAAATAATATGTCCAGAGTTCAGCAAGTCGGTTTTGCTTTTCATTATACCTTAATAGTTTGATAAATATGAGCTGGGAAATAGCACAATTAGATAAAATTATAATTGCCAAAGCTTAATCTTACAAAAAGAATGAGTACGGGACAACCCAGGGAATGCTCCCTAGTTTTGAAACATTTGTATCAATTACTCAAATTAAGATATAAAATAATATTTAATCAAATATGTAAATGACTAAGAGCTGAAACAGATAATGAATGTTTCCCATCTCAGTGAATGGCATCATCATTCACCTGGTTCGATCCTCTCCCACCACCTGGAATAATTAGGTTAAGCTGCTATAACAAAGATCCAAAAATACAGTGGCTCGACCAAGACAGGAAATGATTTCATCACACATAAAAATGTAAAAGTAAATAAAACCGAGCCAGTAGGAAGGCTCTGCTCCACAAAACCATTCAAGAATCTAGGTTTCTTCTATCTTGTTGATTCAATTCTCCATGTATGGAAACTGGATCATCAGCACCATGTCCATATTCCAGCCCATGAGAAGGGGCTTAGAGTCCAGGAAAA
>NW_007726862.1:475628-477273 GCF_000696425.1 Galeopterus variegatus | reverse complement strand
CCATTCAAGAATCTAGGTTTCTTCTATCTTGTTGATTCAATTCTCCATGTATGGAAACTGGATCATCAGCACCATGTCCATATTCCAGCCCATGAGAAGGGGCTTAGAGTCCAGGAAAAGCAGCCATGTATTACAGGAGGGACCTAGATGTTGGTCCAAATTGTCCATGGTCACATCTAACTGAACAGCCTGACAAATATATACCCTAGCTAGGTGGTCATGTCTAGAGCTCCAACTCAGGGCGGGGTAGGTAGTACTATTTCTAAAGGGAGGAAAGGGAGAATGGATACTGGGGCAATTAGTGGTTTCTACCACATACAACCCCAGATCCAACCCATCACTGAGGCAGGTCTACTTGCCTCCTACATATTTCACGAAAGCACCCATTTCCCTCCATCTCTGCTGTCACAGCCCTTGTCTGCGGTATCATCACATCTCTCATCTGTTTTGCTACAATAGTCTCCTAACTGGTCTCCCGACATTCACAATTGCCTTCATTACAGCCAAAGGAACCACCTTAAAGGCAAATCTCATCATGCCATAACTCTGATTAAAATATTTCAATTGCTTCCCGTTGCTCTTAGGAATCCTTACAAGAACTCTTAACATCCTGCCTATCTGACCCGCCTTTCCTCCAGCCTCACCTCTCACTGCTCTCCTTTCTCCACCCCACTCCCATTCTTTGTGCTCCAGTCACATCTGCCTTCTGTTCCTCACCACAGCAGGCTCTCTACTGCCACAGAGATTCTGAGCGTGCACGTTCATCGCTCCGACGAGAATGTTCTTCTCCTCCAGTTGTCTCACTGACTCATATCTGTTTTCAACTCAAACTGCTTTCTCAGAAAAAGCTTCCCAGAGCCACTCTGTGGAAGCTCCTTTCTTATATTTTCACAGCACCAGCCAATTTTGTTGCTGTTTGTAATTATGCATTTATTTTTGTGATTATTAGAGCTGGGGAAGTCTGCAGCTTCGATTTTGGCTTATTGCTTCTAACAATGTCTTTCCACGTCTGTTGCGTTCTCTTCCTCGGTGCTTGTCTCCTTCCAGCTTTAGACACACATGAGGCTGGTCTGGCTGATAGTGACGGACCTTAAATTGCTGACCCTGGTAATAATATTAGCTTCCCTTTTTTGTTCCTTTACCCAATCCCACCTCTAGCAATCTCCCTCAGCTAGTAATCTAGGTTACAGTTAACCAGAATAGCTAACCTATGTGGCTAGCCTTTTTGCCCCATTCCCTTGGGGTCTTAGGTGTGGAGCTTGGACTCAACAGGACTGTACCCAACTTTTCCTATACATGGCCCTATCTATGCTCTGTAATTAAGAGATCACTGAATGGCCTTTCAGGTCTGTGATATTAATGTTTACAGAAAATCTATTTCACCCAAGGCTGAGAAGATTTCTTTTGGCTCTAAGTAGTCTCTCATACTTGACCCAAATTTCACTATATTTGGCTGATATTACTCATAATTGTGTCTCCTGTTTTTATTTGAACATAGAGTTTTCCTCCCTGCTTTTTTATTCTTTGGGGATTTGAGAGGATGAGTTTTTCTCTGTTTTATTGTTTTTATGAGTTTCTAGGAGGAAAGTAGCATTAAAATGCGTTTTCCCCATCTTTAACTAGAAGTATCTATAGTTATGAGCAA
>NW_007726862.1:473629-474792 GCF_000696425.1 Galeopterus variegatus | reverse complement strand
GTGTCTCCTGTTTTTATTTGAACATAGAGTTTTCCTCCCTGCTTTTTTATTCTTTGGGGATTTGAGAGAGGATGAGTTTTTCTCTGTTTTATTTTTTTAATGAGTTTCTAGGAGGAAAGTAGCATTAAAATGAGTTTTCCCCACCATCTTTAACTAGAAGTATCTATAGTTATGAGATGTTAACATACCAGGAAGATGTGACCGCTTACTCTGCAGCTTCACACACCCAAGGAAATGCTTGCCCCAGTTTAAGAAGAACCATATAGTCTATTCGAATAGAATCTCCCCCCAATAAAGCAGAGAATATTACAAAATAAGCTACCTGCGGACTTCCCCAATAGGTCCACACATTTCCTAATGAGAGAAACAGCCTGTTATAGCCCACACAGGGAAAACAATATAGATCCCCAAGCCTATGAGTAAGCACAGATCTAAGATTATGAAACTGCAAATGCTTTCTGTTTGCTAAGCCTCTCGCCTCTGATTGCTTTCCTCCAAATACTATATAGACAAACACCTATCACATAGTGCAGGCACACACTGTTCTCAAAATTTTAATTCTTTCTTCCTCCTTTTAATGTGGGGAGGGAATGTCTTTTTTTTTCAAGAAAGCTTTATTAAGTGCCTACCATATGCTGGGTACAGGAATAAACTACAGAAATCCCAGTCTAGTGATGCAGAAAGACAAGTAATCCTTAAAAGACAATCAGGATAAACAGTGCCGTGATTGCAGAAGATACTTTAAGAAAATGAAAGTGGAACTTCTAAAATGGTGGGGAAGAAAAGTAGGGCCTTCCTAGAGAAAGAGATGCCTAAGTCAAGCTGCAGTTTTAAGGAACAAATAGCAACTAGTCACGCTGAGAATGAGGGGAAAAGGCATTCCAGGCTATGGGACAGCATCATACTATGAACATGCTAGAAGCCAGACCACGGACTATGTGAGGAACTTAAGAAGTTCACTGAGGTAGAACAACGAAGTGGGGAGCAAATGGCAGGAAGTGAAGTTGGAGAAGAGTCAAGGACAATGTCCTTTCATTCAGTTCAACAAACACTTATTGAGTACTTGCCATGTGCCAGACACTGAGGATACAAGGACTGAGACACAATTCTGACCCTCAATAAATTTATAATCTGGTAAGTGAGCCTGACACATAGAGAATTTT
>NW_007726862.1:467072-473330 GCF_000696425.1 Galeopterus variegatus | reverse complement strand
AGAAGCCAGACCACGGACTATGTGAGGAACTTAAGAAGTTCACTGAGGTAGAACAACGAAGTGGGGAGCAAATGGCAGGAAGTGAAGTTGGAGAAGAGTCAAGGACAATGTCCTTTCATTCAGTTCAACAAACACTTATTGAGTACTTGCCATGTGCCAGACACTGAGGATACAAGGACTGAGACACAATTCTGACCCTCAATAAATTTATAATCTGGTAAGTGAGCCTGACACATAGAGAATTTTAACATTATTTGATAAGTGAAATCACAGAGAAGGGTATTAACTCACCCTAGGAGAGTCAAGACAGGCTCATCTTAGCTGAGCCTGGAAGAATGAAAAAGAGATAAGCAGAGGGTTGGTCACACAGGAGTTAGAAAAGGTATTTCCAGCATAAGGAAAAAAAAAGTAATAATAAGTGCAGGCTTGGAGGTGATAAATGGCATGTGTGGGGGATACCCACAAACATAAGTAGTTCAGTGTTTCTGACACAAAGTACGAAGCAAATGTTTAGACCTAAGACTAAAGTGAGAGGAAGGGGCTGAATATTGGAGGGCATGAACGTACTGCTAAGAACCTTGAGCTTTACTGACAGGTGATGTAGAACTGCTGAAGAGTTCCAATCAGGGAAAAGCACACAGTATAGGCTGATCACTCTGACAACAGTCCTCATAGTGGACTTGAGAGAGACAGGCTGGAAGCTCGGAGGACAACCAGAAGGCTATTGAGATAACCCAGTAAAAAAGACTCTGAGGGCCCGAATGAAGGTAGTTACAGTGTAGATGGGTAGAGAGAAGACAATAAACTTGAGAGAGTTAAGGAGGCAAAAATCAGAAGAATTTATTCACTGCGAATGTGCGAAAATGAGGGGAAAGAAATCAAGAATGATATCTAGCTTTCCCCAAAATTAAGGAATGAAATGCCCATTCCATGTTGACTTTATTATATATTTACTTATATTACTCTGTAATCTTAGTGAAGGAAGGGACAATGTTATTCACCTTTGCACTACCAGTACCTAGCCCAATGCCTTCACATAGTGTGCACTCAATAAATATCTGAGGAGTTAATGAGAAAAATCTAGTGACTGGTGAAAATGATGAGTTTGATATTAAACACAATGAGTTTGAAGATGCCTGTGGAATTTCCAAGGAGAAATTTGTAGACAAAAATAACATAGGTCCAGAGCTCCAAGTGAGAGATAGAGAATGAGATGCCACCAGAATAACTGCAGCCATATGAATGGATGAGCTCAGAGAGGAAAAGGAGATATAGTGAAGGATAGTCCCCTGGGGAAATCACTTTAATAAAAGTTTCATTTCATTTGACCCAAGGATTAGGAAAGACAATTTATGCAGATCAAGCTCTAGAACCACCAGGACATCCACTCTAATCCAAGTGGAGAAGAACCATTTCCCCTCTAATAGTCACTATATCACTATTGCCTGTCTTGTGAAGTTCATACTCATCCTATAGAAATAAAAAATAATAATAGCTTTTATTTGTCTAGTACTTAGCATTAACAAAGTTCTTTCTTAAAGTTATGTTTTTTGAAATATAATTTACATACAGTAAAAATCTCTCCTTTTTGGAATGTTCAGTTCTGAGTTTTGACAAATGTACATAGTCATGTAGCCACCAATGCAATCAATATATAAAGTATTTCCATCACCCCAAAACTTTTCCTTATGCTCCTTTATAGCAGATCCCTTCCCTTTATTCCCAGAGCCTCACTACCACTTATGACGTTTGTCCGTTTTGTGAGCTGAGATAGGATAAGGCAATTATTATTATCTTCACCTTCCAGTGAGGAAACCTAGTAGCTTTCAGAAGTTATGTAACTTACCCAAGAAGCATAGTCAGTACCCAAGTCCAAATGCTTTAATTCTAAATAGAAAACCTTTCCTTCAAAACCCAGAAAGTCATTTCAGCATACCGTCTTTAGAAGTCATGATGCACAGTACAGGCAAACAGTCATGGTCTGTAAGTCTTCTAGAATCTTCTAAATGTTCAACCAATATCACAGTAATTGTAACTTAACATTCTTAGATACATGCAGTGCTCAAGCATTGCTCTTAAAACCAAGAAATAGAAAATAATTCTTGGGAGAGTTGGTTTTACAACTGGATTTTTCGGGTAGCAGGTATTTCTGAGAGTAAGGGCAACTATATTAAAATTAACAGCTATATGTGCATAGAACATCAACTACACAAATCAGCCTCACTGAATATACATTCTCTGGGCTGGTCCCTCTGTATGAATGAGCCACAACTGCAGAAGCCATGAACGTCTGCTCTTGAACTATGGGATTCTGGCTACAAGTGGGATTTGTAATGTTATGATATCAAGAAGCTGTATTTTAAAACGAAATCATTATTAAAGTACTCTGCTTCAATGTGGCATTGCCTCCCTATTTCCGCCTAACTTTATTTGGAATGAGTAGCAATTTCTAATCCACTACCAGTAACAGAAGCTCTGTGTGATTAAGACAATAAATACATTTGCAAAACGTAAACTCAGCTTTGGGGGCTTTAAACATGTGCTCTAAAAATAAAACTTTTACAAACACACAGTCATGGGCAAAATGAAACCTTTCTTCCCAGATACTTTTTATGGAACTGAAAGGTCTTACTTAATTCATTACACACATAGATAAATGATCTCTTCCCAAACCTACTGTGCATATTTAAACAAATTCACATGTAATGGTGGTCATTTATATGAGCCTTTATACAGCTAACAGGCACTCAGAATCATTTTGGCTGCTTTAGATAAAATTATTCAATGGGGCTAAATAAAACTCTACATTCAAGATTTCGAATTCACATGTAATGGTGGTCATTTATATGAGCCTTTATACAGCTAACAGGCACTCAGAATCCTTTTGGCTGCTTTAGATAAAATTATTCAATGGGGCTAAATAAAACTCTACATTCAAGATTTCAGTAATAAAGGGATCTAGAAATTGAAATATCCCAAATCTCTTGATTTTATTACTATTTTTATTGCCAATATTCCCACAATAGAAACAACCTGATGTCAACATTTAGAAAATCTTTTCCCCATTTGTCTTTTCTACCCTAGAAATGCAAGACATGTGAGGAAACAACTTATATACAACTCCCTTCTAGTTGGATAATTATTCAGTCTCAGCCAGGAACTTGAATGGTTTTTCCACTCTTAAGTCATTCACCATCTCTTTTAAAATCAGTCTGCCATTCTTGGAAAATTACTCAAAATATGAGAAAAGTTTTACAGATATCAATCACCAGAACATTAATAATAGTAAGAAAAAAATGGAAGCAACCCAATGTTCAAGAATAAGGAAATGGTTACATAAAAGCTGATATATCATGCGCCATTTATAATTTTGGGGGTTTTTTTGGCAGCTGGCCGGTATGGGATCTAAACCCTTGACCTTGGTGTTATAACACTGTGCTCTGACCAGCTGAGCTAACAGGCCAGCCCTCATGCACCAATTAGAAGAATGATTACACAGACTATCCAGCTGCATGATAAAATGCTCTAGCATAGCAAGTCTTCACACAAACCAAAAGAGCTCTGATGCTTTAACTGAATCCACAGATAGCTGAGCACATTACAACTACACCTCAGGTTTGAAAATAGTTTTAACATTGTTTCCTGACAGTTTTCATCTCTGACAGTTCACACGCACTCCCTTCTCTCCATAAACTCCCTTCTGTCCATAAGACAATATTGTTTAGGTCACTGCCTTCGCACATATTATCTTATTGGATCCTCATAAAATCCAAAGAGGTAAATAATATTATTAGTTCACGAGAGTAGTTATTAATATTATTATTAGGCCCGGACATTAGGTATACTTCTACGTAATTGCTTTGTGGGAATCCTATTCCTACGAGTTAACCAGTCATCAAGTTTTACTTGTTACCGTGATTAAATAGCTCCTTTCCTAGCAAAAGAAAACAAAAAGTCCTTATTATTTAGATACCGTCTAGACCAGCACTCTCCAATAAAAAAATAAAGCAAGCCATGTATGCAATTTTAAATTTTCTAGTAAGTGCATTTTTAAAATTTTAAAAAAATAAAACATGAAATTAATTTTAATAATATTTTTTATTTAACCTGATAGATTCAGATTATCATTTCAACATGTAATCAATATAAATTGATATATTTGAGATAAATGTGAGATATTTTGAATTCTTTTTGTTTTAACTAATCTTTGAAGTCTGGCCTGCATTTTACATTTACAGCTTGTTTCAATTCAGACGAGCCACATTTCAGGAGCTCAATAACTACGTGATGAGGTGCTACTGTCTTTGCACAGTTGAAAACTAAGTGATTGATAAGAGAATGTTCAAAATACTTATATAAGGTAAATTATGACATAACAAGCATTGACCTGTAATACCATGTGCCATTTAAGAAGACAGTAATACCATTTTTGTAATTCAAATGCAAATTTTAATACCATTCCAGCTGAAAAAATAGTGGATTTTTTTTCCTTTTTCCTTTTAGAATATCATTCTGAAATCAATGTGTATAACTTAGTGAAAAATTAACAAATACCACAGAGTACAATGGAATAAAAATATTATGCCACTGGGGTAAGTAATCCTGACTATAAGACAAACAAAAAACAAAATCAACATATCCTGACTCTCATAATGAAAAACTGCAGTTCAAAGGGAGGAGGCCTGCAAGAATGACTTGCATATTTCCTAAGCACCAAAAACTTTTATCACCAACCATTTCATTTGACACCATATTAAAGGTATTCCTATGGTTTGCGTGTTTCTGTAAGAGCAACTAAGGAATGATCCTGAAAAGAGAAAGGTTTTTGATAACAACCAAGCTTTTAAATCAATTCTGAAGATAGTACTTAAATGCAAAGCTAAAAGCTTCGGTTTTCAAGAACCCAGGGCTCTACTTTAAAACAACAGTAAAAACCATACTCAGAGATGGAAGAGAATGGGCACTCAAGAGAATGCCAGTGATTGTGTAGTTGTGCTCCCTTATAAATATTCCTCTTGAGCTGCCACAGCTGAAATCAGGCCCCCAAGTTTGAAACAATACATACTCAGAGATGGAAGAGAATGGGCACTCAAGAGAATGCCAGTGATTGTGTAGTTGTGCACCCTTATAAATATTCCTCTTGAGCTGCCACAGCTGAAATCAGGCCCCCAAGTTTGAAACAATCCTTCCACAAAAGCTACTTTATGTTATACAAACTCTTCTGGAACATAACGATAGAATTTATAGTCTAGTGCCAACTACTATAGTCAAGTAAATAAGCATCTAAATTCTTCTTATATAGTGTGATGTCTGCCAAAATAGGGAAGATTTGGTGGAAGCATGTAGGAGGGGTTGCATCCAGACACGAGGGGGAAGGTATGTGATCAGGGCCAGCTTCTGAAGAAAGTGAAGTCTACACTAAACCTACACCATGAATAAGTGCTAGCCTCATGAAAGGAGTTTGAAGCAGAGGAAATGGGATGTTCCAAGGCCAGAGAAAAGCATGGCACGTCAAGAACTGAGAGGAGTCAGGAGGGGGCAGGTGGGGAAATGAGGGTAGACACTTAAGCAAGGGCACGACCCTATAAGAGAGTTAGGTAGCATACTCCGTAAGCTACGTTAAGGAGTATAATCTTGATCTTCAGAGCTATGGAGAGTTACCAAAGGCTTTTGAGTGACTGTTTCTGCTTTGACCTCCTACCTTTTGGAAGGGTTCTAGCTCCCCAATCACTTGAAAACCCTAAAACTAAAGCATTTTGCAAGGGTTTCAGGGGAAAAGGTACAAACTAAACACAACTAGCTTCAAATACAATATAGAACAACAACAAAAAAAGTCTCAGTCAAATTCATTCACTGAACTTGGAAAGTTAGTATTTTCTTGGTGATTCCTAGATGATCTATTTTTTTCTTTTTTTATAGCCTGGCTGTGGTCTCTATGGAGTTTCATAAAATTAATGGCTTGTAACATCTCATTACAGGGCAAGTCTAAGGGCACCTTTCTCATCATTGCTTGAATTTCTGCCTTAAAGGGAATCCCAAGATGGGAATTTTCCTGAGAGGTGGAGTGTTGCTCTGCTTGATGCCTTCCTCTCTCCATCTAATACCTGCACCTGTGTGCACGAACACACGCACACACTCCTACACACACACGCCATGAACTAAATCAGAACAAGGGCAAAAGGAAGGAAGGAAGCAATGGCATGGGCAGCTGTCAGATCATTGCCTCTGCCTGACCATATCTTGTCCCCTAGTCATTGG
>NW_007726862.1:460491-466072 GCF_000696425.1 Galeopterus variegatus | reverse complement strand
TTTTGGAAGGGTTCTAGCTCCCCAATCACTTGAAAACCCTAAAACTAAAGCATTTTGCAAGGGTTTCAGGGGAAAAGGTACAAACTAAACACAACTAGCTTCAAATACAATATAGAACAACAACAAAAAAAGTCTCAGTCAAATTCATTCACTGAACTTGGAAAGTTAGTATTTTCTTGGTGATTCCTAGATGATCTATTTTTTTCTTTTTTTATAGCCTGGCTGTGGTCTCTATGGAGTTTCATAAAATTAATGGCTTGTAACATCTCATTACAGGGCAAGTCTAAGGGCACCTTTCTCATCATTGCTTGAATTTCTGCCTTAAAGGGAATCCCAAGATGGGAATTTTCCTGAGAGGTGGAGTGTTGCTCTGCTTGATGCCTTCCTCTCTCCATCTAATACCTGCACCTGTGTGCACGAACACACGCACACACTCCTACACACACACACCATGAACTAAATCAGAACAAGGGCAAAAGGAAGGAAGGAAGCAATGGCATGGGCAGCTGTCAGATCATTGCCTCTGCCTGACCATATCTTGTCCCCTAGTCATTGGGGGGTAGGGGGGAAGCACATGCCCTCAATCAAGCCAAAAATCTTGAGAGGATGCAGACATAGCTAATGCCTCTTTTCGAGAGATCATATTTTCAGTTTTCCTTTTCTAATTTGTTCAAGGTATTTCTTGTCTCTGGCATTCCACTACCCTTTACTTCTTATTAATTTTCTTCAGCTGTCTTAGACTGTCAGCTTTTTTATAGCTCAGTCTCTAAACCCTTTGTGTTGTCGCTTAAGGCCATTTACTCTTATTCTATCCTTAGGGAGAATCAAATAAGCTAGTTAACATCCTCTGTCCAAAAATTCTGCCCGTTCTTAAGAACTATCACCAAGGAACCACTAAGCCTGTTCTTCTCTGATCTGTATTCATAAAGCCACTTCCTAATCATTGTGATTTTCCAGCCCCTAATCTGTTTTGTGGCAAGCCCTGGAAAGGCCTCTCGGGTTTTTCATGTCCCCACTAAGCAGGATTGAACGATACTAGATACCAAATTCTAGTAGGGCCCTGGCTAGCATTCAGGGCAATAGGCAGAGCAAGTATCCCTGAGTCAGAAAAAAAAAATAGTGAAACCTGGGCATTTATTCTCCTTCCTCCCACACCACTGGGAATTGAGCTCTCAAATAAGACCAAGGAAAAAAGAACAGAATAAAAAGTCTTCTGTGGCAAAACTAAGGCACCTTTAGGGTGAGGCATGCTGGGGGCAATGTGCCGAAAACCTGTCAGTTGTACCTTTCTGACTCAGTCATGAGTATCAACTTAATTCATTCTTTTGAGAAGAAAGCCAAGGCATTTTGAAATGCAGAGTTGTTTAGACTTGGTACTCATTCTGCAAAGTTAATAACATTTTGAGGGTTCATTAATCTCAACAAGCCTGAAAAAATGCATTTTCATGTTCTTGCTCCCCTACTATCATCCTTACAGTATAGTTTTACATAAATAATTGGTTATGGCTCAAATTAAAATAACTTTGACAATTATCAGGCAGGCCAGGGGTTTTTTGAGCTTGTGCTGCGTTGTGAGATATCAGCACCTGAGGGTGCCTCAAGACGATGTGTTATCTTATGATAACATTCAACTCATTTCTTTCTAGGCTCATAAAACACAAGTTTTAATCTAGCAGCTTAAACAACTGTGTTCTGTTTAGATAATATTCCCTCACTGAAAGGTTAGTCTCAATAGAATTTTTCTGATTAAAGTATAAATGTATTATATATGAGGACTAGAATTCATGTCCCTGGCAACCTGGTGTCCTCAAAACCACTACAGCCCTGTCCTCATTTTGCAAGTCCTGTAATGCTTTGCAGACCACTGTGTCCTCTATACTCAAATCCTTCTCCTCATAGACAACAAGTGGTAAGCTTTCATTCCTACACATATTATAATCTTTCTTTGTGGCATACACTAAAGACCTCAGTGTGATGAATTGTCATCTCCCTCAACCTCAAAGGTAACTGGCTATAAAATTGTTTTATGTTCCTAGTATTCCTAGTCCTCGTGTAAAAATACTAGCTGTAATTCAATGTTGGCAATGTGGTATTATTCATAAAGCATTCACACTGTACTTTCCAGTTTTAGAATGCCATTAGAGCTTCCTGATTGAATTACAGTCTAGCATTCAGCTGGGTGTCCTTTTTTCTGCATGAAAATTACTCACAAGCATTTCCCAAAATCTCTATGGCCTACATGGAAATTTCAAAGGGAGAAACACTTTGCATGATCCTTCAAAAACCTCTTCAGGGACATTCAAGAGCCAAGAATTGGATAAAGCTTTTAAAATCAATGCTGGTTTAAAAATAAAAAAAAAAAAACCCTCACAAAATGTAAATAGAATTGTATTGGTGGTTTTTCAAAGAGGAAGCATCTGAAAATATGACTCAACCTCACTGGCTGGTTTCCAAAGCAAAATTCCCAAGTTGATGACAAGGATTTAGCCCAACTGAATCAGACAGTTTTTGGTGAGGTACAAGGAAGAATGTGGTTTTGCTTATCTATTGGGGAGTTTGGGGAAAATTGTGCTGTTCTTTGCTAACAACACTTACCTATCTGCCCCAATCAAAATCTCTCCACACACAAATGTTTCCTTATTCTCTCTTCCTTGGTTTTGGAACATCTCTATGTTTACTTTCAAGAGACAATAATTTTATAGATGACTTTTCCTATTGCATTCAGCTTCTCTGATTCTAGCACCATAATCAACATTTTACTTTAAAAGCTCTTTCTTTTTTTTGGCTCCATCCTTATTTTTTTCTCATGTGCTTCCCATAATTTTATAAGTTACACTTTTTAATCATAAGACGGTCTTTTCCTCTGCCTTTTTAGACTTTGTCCAGTAAGAATTTGTTCAGTACAGCTGGAAATGTAATATTTAGTACTAAATAATATAACCAGTTCCCTAAATATAGGCCCTATAGTTCTGCAGTGTGGCTGTGTCATAGAAAATCATAAGGCCAGATATTTTAGTCCTGATTCAGTATATATATGACATACAGACATGACCTTGTTTTACACCTGTATCTCAGACTCTAAGTCTTTCTTTTAGACCTAATTGTTTCTTCAAAACTATATGCTAACTAAAATGTTAGCAGATTTCCTGCCTCATTGAATATTTAACATTCCTTCATTAAATCAGCCCATTGTCAATAACAGATTTTATACTAAGATTTAGGGCAGGGGTGGGGGATGGTAACAATCTGATAAATAGAAAAGGCAAAAACCTCTGATGATACACATTTTGATTTCATTATCATACATTCTGCACCTCCACCATTTCCTAGGCAATTACTATCAATAATAAATTTGTCCAATCTAAACTTACTAGATTCATTTTGTGTTTTATTATTAAATTGTCAGTCACTTAACACTGCATAATAAAGCTAAATTAAACATGCTCCAGGATAATTTTCTTTATATATACTTACATCCATCCACTAGAACACATTACTTTCAATCTTATAATACTAATCCTTTCAAAAACACACCTTAATGCCAATATTCTCCTCTGATTTTAACATTTTCTGGATTGATAATCAGTATACTAGAGTCATTGTCATTCACAAAACTATGACGTGGGTCATTGGCTAGTCTCGATTAGTAAGACATTTATGTGTAACTTTACCTTAGGATGTTTTGTTTTGTTATTGCAAACTAGCAGGCCAAGTTAACTGTAAGTTTGCTTTGTGGGGCATACAAATATGTGGCTCAAGCACATTTTCAAAATGGCAATCAATATAAGAGAAAATCATAATCAGTGGAATGTTATACCTGGAATTTCTCTTATTTAAATATACACTTAGTCTATGATTTTAAAGGGTTTCCTTTAAAAACAAAAATCAGAAAATTCTGCTTGCACTAACCTTATGGTAAACAAAGTAACTGTTCCTTTCATATAATTTGGTTCATAAGTCATCCCTTACTAACTGGAATTTTCAAATAATTCTGAATTCTTCCCAAATGTCACTCTGCTAAAACAGCCCTACTATGACCTCTGGTAAGATATCGCCAACAATTCAACTTCCTGAATGAAATGCCAAATGGCATAAAGTAAAAACACTGTGCACCACCCTGTGTTAGTCACACATGAGCAGAAAGCTGAATGAGGAGACTGAGATTGTGTCCTTTCCTCCTTGCCCTCCGTGTCATTTCTGAAAGAACCACTCATAAGGCAAAATAACATCAACAATGATGATTTTATGCCTCATCTCTTAAATATTCACAGCTCAGCAAAAGCCAAATGAAGAGAGTGGCCTTTATGTCCTCTGTCTAGGTGTCCTTCCAATATCATTTGAGGAAACCTCTCAAAAGGCAGGTGATCATAATAGCAAGCTTACTTCAGAAGAGGGAAAGGCATGATGAAGAAAGCATCTAATAGAGATCTCAGCAGATGAGCTTGGATATCTCTGGTTTAGCTGCTCCTCTTGGGAAGGACCATCCCTCCAACAACAAGATTAGTTAAACTCCTCCGAACAAACATTATTTCACTGTCTGCTCAGAAACATCTATTTTGCTCCAATGTTTTATGATTACTGGTCTGCTCAGAATCCCACACCCTCATTCCTTCTCCTAAGAGAGCTCCTATATCCTACTCCCATTCTGTTGGCTCCACCAGCTCCTTTCACTACTGTTCCCCACTGTGTTCACTGCCACTCTCACATCTATTTCTCACTTAGAACACTCAGCCAACTCTAAACCTTTCAGAAAACACCCATAATAAAAACATTATGGGATTAGGAATTAGGGCTCAGGAGATCTTGTCTCTAATCAGATAGGCAATATAGCATACAAGTTGAGCATAGAGGTTAAGTAAAAAGATCCAACTCCCAGCTTTACCATGACTAGGTGTTTGACGACGGGGCGCTTACTTAACCTCTCTGGGCCTCTTTTTCCATCTGTTAAATGGGGATAAAAACAACACACATCTCAAAAGGGAGTAATCAAGATTAAGAAGGTAACACATGAAAAGCATTTAGAATCATATCTAGTAGCCTAAATGTTGAATAGGTTGGCTATTAGCATCGGTCTCTCTGTCTCTCCCCATATATATGTATGTATATATATACACATACACACTCTCACATACACACAGACTATGCCATAATCTCTCAGGTTTCAGTTTCATTGTCTGAAAAATGAGAAGGTTAGATCAGACCATCTCTAAAATTCCTTCTGGCCATAAAATATCAGGAATATGGATCTAATACAAAGTCTTTAAATTTTTTTTTAACTCTAAGACTTTAATAGCAATCTGTTCCTTAACTTGCATAGTGAATAAAGATGGAAGATCACTGAAAAAAAGAAAAAAGCTTGTGTCACAATCCCTACCCTTAAGAGTCTTAAAATCTTTTGTTCTAAGGAGTAAGGATAAGTTTCAATTTTTCCCCACAGATACATATTATTTTCTTCCTGTCTTATTGATCGTATTTTCAGAAAAACCTGAAACACTAAGAAAATTTATTTATAGAAATAAATGGTATGATAATTTATAAAATAATATAAAACACGTATGTTAAGTTTATCATCAAGATTAAT
>NW_007726862.1:456425-458822 GCF_000696425.1 Galeopterus variegatus | reverse complement strand
GTGGGAGCGCTGCCGCGCTTCCCAAGCGGCGCACTGTAGCAGTGCGCCATCGGGCCAGCCCTGAAAATATTTTCAAATACAGTATTTCCCCCACAAAGGAAACTTTAAAAGGCTCTATTTAAAAGAGCAAATCAAATGCCTGCTGCAAAGACAGTCTGAGAAAGTTTGACGTTTTGTCCCTGATAAAGACAATAAAATTATTTCACACCTAAGTCAATCAAGTAAGTCTTCAAGCTAATTTGTGCTTGAAAAAATGCAGGATGGGTGTGTGTTGTGTGTGTGTGTGTAGAAGAAATAATATTGAATAATCAGTTTTGGGGGGGTTTTAATGAAAATAAACAGCTTTATAAGGCTGAATTCTATGGAATCAAATCGAGTTTTATTCTATTCATTTGACAAAATTCTGGGGAAAGAAAACAAATAAAATAAAGTACTCATCATTAAAGAAGGTAACTTTTATTTTAGAGTCAAATGTTTTGATTTAGAGTCAATCAGTCTTTTTGAAAAGCAGAAGATTTTTGACTGTCTAAATAAATTGTCATTTTCTATTCAGAATCCTACCACTCTTGATGTTGTATCACTTCAATAATATGCCTAGGGAGGACTTAATTACTTGCTTCTTTTATGCTTCACAAATATAACGTGGAAATTAGATGGTGATTGAATTTAGGCCATGTTTATTTCCTACATGGGTAGAAGGTAGAAAGTAATTGGATATACATTTGTTGTAGAAGTGTGCAGAGGCTAAAGTGCAACGGTAGGATCCTGGAGACCTAGGATTTGATTATGGCCCTGACACCAGAATCATCTATTCAGTCATCAAATATTTATTAAACACCTATTGTCTGCCCCTGCTCCTATGAAGTTGTCAATCTCTAAGAGGTGGGAATGGGGGAAAACCAGGCAGTAAATAAATACATAATTATAAATTACAACAAGTAAAGTGAGGAAAGAATAACATACAATGAGAGAGAAAAACAGGAAGAGGGACTTTGATGGAGTAGTAAAAAAATGGCGTCTCAGAAGTGACCATATTTAACTAAAACCTAAAGTACAAGAATGGAACCAGCCATGCTAATAAGGGAAGGAAAATAGCTGTAGGCAGAGAAAACCACATCTACAGTAGCCCTGAGGCAAGACACAGTTTGGCACTTTCAAAGAAGTAGAAGAAAAGTGTGAATCACATATATTGTATCAAAAATGATAACTTAACTAAGACTAATAAATTATCCAGGGTCTAACAAAATAATATACATGAGCTAACTACAGAGTTGATTCAGATCTACTAGACAGTGATCATTTCTATGAACTCTTCAAGGACAAGGTACTCTATGCTGAGCTGATTTTTGGCCAAGTCTAAATAAAAGTAACAAAAGTACTGAGTCTTTCTATCTCAATTTGGAAAAGATTGTCCAAATAATCTGAATTTTTTAAAATCACTATCATCCCTCATATTTCATCCTCCAGATTCATTCATATACAATTATGCATCAAGATGTTGGCAGTACCTGGAAATAATCTTTTTTAATAATCCACTCTTTTTTTAAGTGGAATTACTTATTTCTCTAAGATGAACTCTTCTATGTAATAATGAGATGTATGTGACATTTTCCTGCAATTATAGCACTAATTTATATGTTCTGTGGTGAAATGATCTCATGACATATATATACAACTTGCTAAATACGTGTATAATTAAGTCAAATGTCTATGATAGCTGACTGAGACCAATTTTAAAGCTATGATAGCTGTTCTTCAATCCAAAATGAAAGCAGTCTTCATTTAGTGAAAATAAACCCAGGGTTGATTCATGAATTTAGAGAGTAGTGATAAAAAAAAGAAAAGAAAAGAAAAGAAAAATTAAAAAGAAATTCTTATGTGTGAGGAAGGTAGGGGTCAGAGAGCTTTAGTGGCCTAAAAATAAAGATATTCCAAATTTCTGCTCCATAACTTGTTTTAATGATCAAAATAGTTGAAGGAAAAGAGAAACATTCAGGCTCCCAAATGTGCATCATCATTTATGCTCACATAAAGATATTCCAAATTTCTGCTCCATAACTTGTTTTAATGATCAAAATAGTTGAAGGAAAAAGAGAAACATTCAGGCTCCCAAATGTGCATCATCATTTATGCTCACGCTGTGACCGTGGAATACAGGAGGCAAGGTCTATAGCTAGGTTATTTGATTGGTTGTTTGTTTTTAAGACTAAGCTTCTTCTGGCTTAAGCCCTTGAAAAATAAGAAGCAGCCTTAAAGGGGATCATCTACACTTTGGCAGGTGGAACCTTCAAACTGAGTGGGCTGCCTGTGTCCATAAAGGGAGCCTTCATGTCATTTCATGTGATGGAGTGAATGAAAGAATAAATGAAGTACATTGGAAAGTCAATAAAACAAAAG
>NW_007726862.1:448588-456039 GCF_000696425.1 Galeopterus variegatus | reverse complement strand
GTTTTTAAGACTAAGCTTCTTCTGGCTTAAGCCCTTGAAAAATAAGAAGCAGCCTTAAAGGGAATCATCTACACTTTGGCAGGTGGAACCTTCAAACTGAGTGGGCTGCCTGTGTCCATAAAGGGAGCCTTCATGTCATCTCATGTGATGGAGTGAATGAAAGAATAAATGAAGTACATTGGAAAGTCAATAAAACAAAAGATAACTTAGGGGGTAAAAACTGTCAAAGAAGTTGACAAAATAAGTAGATTTTAATACTCAAGGAAGGATCTTTAAAAACCAGCAGATTTTTAACAGCAGATTTACTCATTTTTAATAACAAGCAAAACAAATAATTTATACTTACTAAATTAGCAATATTAATTTTTAACTCAGCTTCATTATGCACTAACCCATATAAACAGTTAAGAAAAGAGTAAGGGGCCACATAAATTATGTACCGAATCCCCCCTTAAAAGAGTATTCGAGCTCCAATAAGGACACTAAAATTCATACTCATTAGAACCTCAGCTCCACATGAAGACATTGTAAAATGTTAAGAGAAAAGAACAATAGAAAAAAGTTAATAAAACATCAGGAAAAAATAAACAGTGAGGCAACAATGTCTCTGTTTAATATTTATCTATTATCTTAAGGAATAATCTATTCTTCCTATAAATCACTACAGGTCAAAAAAAACCTATAATAGCTTTAATTTTCTCATATTTCAGCGTAAGGAGGAATGAATAATACATTGCATATCTAGAAATATGAAGAATCATTATCATTTATAGCAATTAGTGACAAATAAACAGAATGCAACATTTAACCACTGTTAGATATTAATGTGTTTGTTCATTTAAAATTGGTTATGTCTTTAACGAAGGCATTTGGGATATCTTTGTGAATTACATGATTCCTTGTGTTCACCTACAAATGACTTTTTTCTGGGCTGTCCATAAAAACACATTGGGACAATGGCTTTTTTAAATCAATAAGATTGGTCTCTCTATACAAGAATTGTTTACTACTCGTAAAAAGAGCATCTTCCTCTAAACTATTTCATGTCATATTGCAGGTCAACATCTGAAGGATAATTATTGAGATATAGATACTAAAAACCTACTTCATTTGCATTATCTTTGTCCATTTAATGTTGCCACTCTTGCTCTTTGAAGAAAGAGAAATTTGTAAGAGATGCTTTAAAATATTGTTAGAATTTTGTTCTCTCTCAAAACTAAGTAATGTGTCCCTGCATGCTCATTCAAGTTTATATGTCTCGACAGCACAAGTGGAAAGACTAATTCTACCTAAGTGGTCAGTGAGAGACATATTCCAGGTGGGTGTAACAGCCATCATAGGTGGCCTGCCTGATATCGAATTCCCTGTCTTCCTTGCTGGAAGAGCCTTGATTTTGTCTGGTATCCACCCTTCCTTCTTATTACTCAGAAGTAAATTATGTTAATCCAAAGCAACTATAACAATCCCATTCCCCTTTCCAGGTTTAGTCATGGCATGTGACCCATTCCTTGCAAATGAGCTGGGAGGCAAAGTCTGCTGGGATTTGTGAGCAAGGTTTCTCCACTCTGAAAAAGAGACACATGGAAAGAGTAGATTCTTTTCAGCAAGACATTGTAGAGAGGTCATGATACTATCATGCAACCATGAGATAAATTAGGTTGAGGTCAAGTTGATATGCTGAGGATCAAGGCATACTGAGATGACAAGAACCTAAGATCTCATTGATGTCACTGAGATTTTAATTAACCAATCCTGGAAACTCTAGGTTTCATAGCACATTTCCTTATTGTTTAAGTCATGTGAGTTAACAATTTCCTGTTACTTACAGGGGTTAGAGGATGAATATAAATTAGATACATGGAAGGGGAGGAACAAAACAGGTATAAGAAACAAGATGTATAAAGTCCAAAAAGTGATAAAGAGCACCTCTATTGGATAAAACAAATGAACGAGTACACTTTTGACTTTTTAAGGGGCTTTCTGTCTCTTTGATGCTTTATTTTCCCCCAAACTATATGCATCCATCCTTAGAAAATGTGTAGGTTTGGCCAGGCACACCGTCAGCACCTCGGGGCCCCCCTGGGGGCCTGAGGTTTGGAGTCGGAGACTGGACCCCCCCTCCCACAACCAGGCTAGTGAGCACCAAAGAGCATGCCAAAAACATCACCTCCATGTGGGTGGCCCACCACAGCCATCACAGTAACCATGGCTGCCGTGAAAGTGGCTAGACATCACAACCACCACACAGATGGTCCACCAGCCACTGGAGTGCATTGACAGAAGGAAAGTCACCAGCAGAGACCAAAGAAAAGAAGAGAATGTCTCTCTCCACAAAGTCCATTCCAGAGTGACAGAAGGAGCATCTGCTTCATGACAATATTGGGGAACCTTTAAAGCATTCGACAGATCATTTAGGCAACAAATCAACAGAGTAACCATTACTCTTTCAGAGGGAGAGAAGAAATCAAGGGGTATCAGTGGTAGGAGGGGGGAGGGAGAGAGGGATAGGGAGAGACCGGACAAGGGGCATAAAGAATAAGTACAATATATAACAATATATATACTAGTAATACTGATTTGATTGACATATGTCAACACTGAACCCAAAAAATATGTATAATCAATTATGATTCAATAAAATTTTTTAGAAAACAATAAAAAAAAGAAAACAGGTAGGTTTGGGCTAAGTCTAAACTCTGCACAGAGTTTAACAAACTCTATACTTGCATATACATACACACACATGCATGCACACATGCACTGTGTTAATTAGGGTTTGGGTAACATCACAGCTTCTGCAGGGAAACATCAAGTTGTGCAGGAATATCAGTTGCTTATTTCTTTTTTTTTTTTTAAAGATGACCGGTAAGGGGATCTTAACCCTTGACTTGGTGTTGTCAGCACCACGCTCACCCAGTGAGCGAACCGGCCATCCCTATATGGGATCCGAACCCGTGGCCTTGGTGTTATCAGCACCGCACTCTCCCGAGTGAGCCACAGGCCGGCCCGTCAGTTGCTTATTTCTAAAGAAACGTGATTTTGTCTTAGAAAGAGGAACTCAACTCTAATACATTTTTTATGCTTACAACAAGTAGTAGTCAGAAGATAAAATATGGGATTTTCATTTCTTTCATTTTTTATTCTATCTTTTGTTCTATTTGGTGCTACTCTGAGAAGCACTGGATTTTATTTTTTCAAGGTGTTAAAAAGTATCCTGAAATAGCCTGTAGCTGACTGAACACAACGGGAATGCTACCTGTTTTAATGAAAACAGGATGCACTAGGCCCTGCAGTTCATCTCTCCATGGAGGAGATTGTTGGCCTAGTTTGCTCTTTCACCTTATCCCTGAAGTATCACATTTCAAAACACAGTGAGTGAGGACGTTGGTATACCAGTCCAAATTTTTCCCTTGAAATGCACATCATGCGTAACATTTCAAAGGTCATTCTCTAGACTTTCTGCTTTTAAATTTACAATAACAGGAAAATGAAATGAAAGCATCTAACCTGTCAAAACCTCAGTAGCATAACATAAACATTTTCTGAGAACATGCGGGAAGATTTACTCAAGAAGGTATTTGTTGAACGTCCACTATTTGCCCAGTGGTTATCAGAGTATCTGGCACAAAGGAAGTAGTCAATAAATATTAGTAAAATGAATGCATTACTGAATGAGTGAATAAATGAAGATTATAAAAACTGAAGAGGACATAGTCCTTTACCACAAATAGATTATAGTCTAATAAGGGAGACATACACCACTATATCACTATATATCACTATAAGGCAAGATGATAAGTTGATAAGGAAAATACAAAATGCTAAGAAAGCATATAAAAATTATTACATACACACCTAGATAAGACTAAGGAAGGCTCCAATGATAAAGAAATATTGTCCTTTAATCTTATAACAAGATTAAAATTAAGATATACAATGACTTACAAAACATAAAACAAACCATCCCAGAGTGAACATCAGCAAGATACCAGAATAGGAGGCACAGGACTCTCCCTTCACCTACAGAAACACCAATAAACAGCTACACATGGATTAAATCCCTCTGACAAAAATCCAAAAACTAGTTAACAGACTCCCTACACTGGGAGACTAAGTTCCCACTTCGAAATAGCTGCTGCCTGAGGGACTGGCTTCTAACTAGTCTGCTCATGGAAGCTGATGGGACAAGAAATCACCCATCTTCTAGGAGCTTAAAAGGGCATGTGGGTACTTCCTGTGGCTTCTCTTCATGCTATGGCTTGAATGATTGTCCCCTCCAAAGCTCACACTGAATTTTAATTGCTGTTGTTACAGAGCTTAAAAGGGCATGTGGGTACTTCCTGTGGCTTCTCTTCATGCTATGGCTTGAATGATTGGCCCCTCCAAAGCTCACACTGAATTTTAATTGCTGTTGTTACAATATTAGGAAGTGGGACCTTTGAGAAGCAGAGCCCTCATGAGTGGGACTGATACCACTATCAAAGGGTAAGTTTTGCACCCTGTTGTCTCTTTGCCCTTCCACCTTCTGCCATGTGATGGCACAGCAAGAAGTCCCTTGCCAGATGCCAGCACCTTGATCTTGGACTTCCCAGCTCCCACAACTGTGAGGATATAAATTTCTGTTCTCTATAAATTACCTAGTCTCAGGTATTCTGTCATAGCAGGACAAAATGGACTGAGACACTCCCCCAGGCTGCTCTATGATAAAAACAAACCTCCAGGTTTTCCATAGAAGAACCTGGACCACACATCTAGTAACAATTTTTACAGCTGTTACCCAAAGGACTGACTCCTAACTTGCCTATCTCTGGAATCTGGCAGGGTCCAGCATTCTCTAGTCCCCTGGGGCCACAAAGAACAAAGAGGTGTTTTTAAACTGGTGCTAAGCACTTTCCACACCTCTTCTCCCTGGTTCAGCATACAGCAAACAGGTAATTAAGCCCACAGCTGAGTGTCTCTCCAAAAGGGATTAGGTAAGGCACCTAATGCCCCAACTTTTCCAGCTGCTGCCTGAGGGTCTGGCTTGTAGCTAGCCTGTATCTGGAAGCTGACAGGGCATGAAATCACTAGTCCTCTGGAAACTTGAACAGGTCTGTGGACACTTTCCAAGGCTCATCATTCCAGCTCACTCCAGCAAAAAAGCCAAGCCTCTAGTTTCTCCCTAGAAGGAGTCAGACTACAAAGCTAGTACTCTGACTTTTCTAGAAGTTGCTTGAGGGTATGGCTACTAACTCGTCTACTATCTCTTGGAACTGACAGGGCCCAGCATTTGCTAGTATCCCACGGTCAACAAAGAACCAAGTGGCAGTTTTGAACAGCCCTGCGGACTCTTTCCATGACTCCTTCACGACTCCCAGCCAGCTCCAACAATAAAGCCCAGCTCCCAACTTCTTCCTGGAAGGGGTAAGGCTGCATATTTATTACCTCAACTTTTCTAGCTGCTACCTGAGAATATGGCTCCTAAGTCACCTGTCTCTTGGAGCTGATGAGACAGGTAAACACCAGTCCCAGAAGTTTAAATAGGCATGTGGCACTTCCCACAGCTCCTTTCTCTGGCTCACTCCAGCAATAAAACCAAGCCTCCAGCTCCTTTTTAGGAGTTGGCCTACCCATCTAGCACCCCCACCTAACCTGGTTGTTACACAAGGGAATGGCCTCTAACCACCTGTATCTGAGATTTGATGGGGCCCAGCATATGCTATACCTTTATGAGCAACAGAAAGCAAAGTAATGGCTTGAAAGAACACTGAGTTTGGATGAGATTACAGGAATTTGCCACAGTTCCCTTCTCTAGCTCAGTGCAGAGTGAGTTTGCAATAGCAATTAACTCTAGCTTCTAGCTTCTCCCTGAAGAGAAAAGAAATTGGACCACACATCTAGCACCCCAACTTTTCCAGCTGCTACTTGAGGGAATGGCTCCTTTCTCACCTGTCTCAGAGCACTGATGGGACTTGGTATACTCTAATCTCCTGAGGCCATTAAAAACAAAGATGGTGGTTTAGAGCACAGAAGTCTGAGAGACATCCAGAATCTCTGAAGACTGGGAGAGGTGGCTGCTTTATCAAATGTACAGAAACCAACTTAGAGTAAAGAAAAATGAAGAAACAGGGAAACATGTTCCAAACAGAACAAGATACTGATCCTAATGGAATGGAGATAAGTGATTTACTTGACAGGGAACTAAAAATAACATTTATAAAGATGCTCACTGAGGTTAGGAGAGCAATGCATGAACAAAGTGAGAATTGTAACAACAACAAAAACACATGAAAACTACCAAATAGAAAACATAGAGCTGAAGAATACAACAACTAAACTAAAAATTTTAATGCAGGGTTTTGATAGCAGATTAGATCAAGCAGAAGAAAGTATCAGCAAATTCAAAGATAGGTCACTGGAAATCCTCCAGTCAGAAAAGCAAAAATTAACAAATGAAAAATAGTGAAGATAGCTTAAGGGAATTATAGAGCACCATCGAGTTGCCCAGTATATTCACTATGGAAGTCTCAGAAGGAGAAAAGAGAGAAAAATGGTGAAAATCTTATCCAAACAAATAATAGCTGCAGATTTCCCAAATCTAGAAAGGAAACAGACATCCAGATTCAGGAGGCCTACAGGATACTAAAAAAGATGAATCCACAGAGATCCACACCAAAACACATTATAATCAAATTGTCAAAAGTTAAAGATAAAGGAGGAATTTTAAAAGCAGCAAGAGAAAAGCAACTTGTTACTTACAAGGAAATCTCTGTAAGATCACTGGTAGATTTTTTAGCAGAAACTTTGAAGCCCTGAAGGGAGCAAGATACTATATTCAAATTGCTGGATTAAAAACCAAAATCCAACTATATGCTGTCTACAAGAAACTCACTTTGGATTCAAGGACACATATAGGCTGAAACGGAAAGGATGGAAAAAGATATCCCATGCAAATGATAATCAAAAGAAAGCAAGAGTGGCTATAATTATATCAGACAAAATAGACTTTAAGTCAAAAATTGTCTTTAGAAACAAAGGTCATTATATGATTATAAAGGATCAATTCAATAGGAATACACAGCAATTATAAATGTATATGCATCCAACACAAGAGCACCTAAGTATATAAAGCAAATATTGACAGATCTGAAAGGAGAAAATAACAGAAATGCAATAACAGTAGGAGACATCATACTCCACTTTCAATAATAGATAGAACATCCAGACAGAAAGTCATTAAAGAAACAGTAGAATTGAGCATAACATATGTATACAGAACTTTCCACCCCACAGCAAAAGAATACACATTTTTCTCAAGTGTACAAGAAACATTCTCCAGGATAGATCACATTAGATCACAAAACCAATCATAACAAATTTAAGAAAAATACTATCATACCAACTATCTTTCCCACCTACAATAGAATGAAACTAGAATTCAATAACAGAAGAAATACTGGAAAATTCATAAA
>NW_007726862.1:447720-448433 GCF_000696425.1 Galeopterus variegatus | reverse complement strand
GCACAACATACCAAATCTTATGGGATGTAGCACAAGCAATACTGAATGGGAAGTTTATAGTGATAAATATCTATATTTTTAAAAAAGAGAAAAATCTCAAACAACCTAGCATTACATTTCAAGGAACTAAAAAAAGAAAGGAAAAAAAAAAAGAAACTAAGCAATGCTAGCAGAAGGAAAAAAAATAAAGTCTTTGCCCATCCTGAAGTGTTTTCCCTATGTTTTTTCCTAGGAGTTTTAAAATTTCAGGTCTTATATTTAAGTCTTTAATCAATTTTGAGTTAATTATGGTATATGATGAGAGTTACAGATTAAGTTTCATTCTTCTACATATGGATGTCCAGTTTTCTCAGCACCATTTATTGAAGAGGCTCTCCTTTCCCCATTGTATGTCCTTGGTGCCCTTGTTGAAGATCAGTTGGCTGGAAGTATATGGGTTGATTTCTGGGTTCTCTATTCTGTTTCATTGGTCTAAGTGTCTGTTTTTATACCAGTAGAATGCTGTTTTGGTTCCTATAGATTTGTAATATAGTTTGAAGTCACGTAGTGTAATGCCTCTGGCTTTCCTTTTTTTTTGGTCAGAATTGCTTTACTATTCAGGGTCTTTTGTTGGTCCATATGAATGTCAGGATTGTTTTTTCTGGGCCGGCCTGGTGGCGCACTGCTACAGCGCGCCGCTTGGGAAGCGCGGCAGCGCTCCCGCCGAGGGTTCG
>NW_007726862.1:419438-446501 GCF_000696425.1 Galeopterus variegatus | reverse complement strand
TTGAGATACCATCTTCTCACCCAAGGTACACTATTATGAAAATGATGGAGAGTAACAAATGTGGACAAGGATGCAGAGAAAGGGGAATGCTTCTACACTGTTGGTGTCACTGTAAATGGAGAACAGTATGGAGGTTCCTCAAACAACTACAGATAGAACTTCCATATGATCCAACAACCCCACTACTGGGTATATATCCAAAGGAATGGAAATCATCACGTTGAAGGAATCATTGCTCTCCTATATTTATCACAGCTCTATTTACAGTAGTCGGGCTGTTGGAACCAACAAAAATGTCCATTGATAGATGACTAGATAAGGAAAATGTGGTGTGCATACACACACACACACACACACACACACACAAAATGGAATATTGCTTAACCATAAAAAAGAATGAAATTCTGCCATTCACAGCAGCATGGATGAGCTTGGAGAAAATTACACAAAAACTGATATCCATATGCAAAAGAATGAAATTGCACTCTAATCTTACAACATACACAAAAATCAATTCATAATTGATTAAAGACTTCAACATAAGATCTGAAACTATAAAACTCCTAGAAGTAAACACAGGGGACAAGCTTTTTGACACTGGTCTTGGCAATGGTTTTTTCGGATATGACACCAAAAGCACACAGGCAATAAAAGCAAAAATAAACAAGTGGGAGTGTGTCAAGTTAAAAACTTCTGCACAGACAGAAAAGGAAACAATAAAATAAGAAGGCAACCTGCAGAACAGAAGAAAATATTTCTGAAGCATATATCTAATAGGGGGTTAATGTCTAAAATATATAAGAAACTCATAGAACTCAAAAGCAAAAATACAAATAACCCAATTTAAAAATGGGCAAAGGACTTGAATAGAAAATTTTCCAAAGAAGACATAGAGGTGGCCAAGAGTTGTAAGAAAACCTGCTCAGCATCACTAATTATCAGGGAAATACAAATCAAAACTAAGAGGAGATGTCATCTCATACATGTTAAGATTGCTATTATCAAAAAGACAAAAGATATCAAGTATTGACAAGAATGTGAAGAAAAGGGAACTCTATATTATCAAATACTATCTGTTTCTGAATACTGCTGGTGGGAATATAAATTGGTACAGCCATTATAGAAAGCAGTATGGAGGGAGGATCTTCAAAAAATTAAAGGTAGAACTAGTAGAAGATCCAGCATTTGTTCTTATATATCCAAAGAAAATGAAATCAGTGTGTTGAAGAGGTATCTGCACTTCGATGTTCATTGCAGCATTATCACAAAATCCAAGATATAGAAACAACATGTGTCCACTGACAGATGAATGGAAAAATAAATTGTTAAATATATTTCGTGGTATTATTTGGCCTTAAAAAAGATGGAAATCCTGCCATTTGTGACAACATGGATAAACTTAGAGAACATCGTATTAGGTGAAATAAGCCAGAGACAAAAAGAAAAAATACTGCATGATCTCACTTACATGTGCTATCTAAAAAATTCAAATTCATAGTAGCAGAGAGTAGAATGGTGACTGGCAGGGGAAGAGTGGAGGGGGTAGGAAAATTAGGAGATGTTGATCGAATGGTACAAAGTTTCAGTTATCTAGGATAAATAAATTCTAGAGAGCTAATGTACACAGCAGGGGGACTAGAGTTAATAATACTGTATCGTATATGTAAAATTTGCTTAGAGAGTAGATCTTAAGTGTTCTCACCACATACACACACACACAAGTATATAATCAAGACATCTCCACTGTACACCTTAAATATATACAATTTCAATTTTTAAAATTTTAATCCTATATAAGAAATGATTACTTAAGTATGTATTTTATCAAGAAGAAAAGTAAACCCACAGGAAAGGTGCATTTCACAAGAAACAATGGTAACCACAGAAATAGATTTTTCTGAGTATTGCTATACTTAATTAGTAACAACTACAAAAATAATAACTTATTTCAAGTACTTAAAAATGTGAAACTAAATTTCTAGACAGAAAAATAAGATGAGAAGGGGGGTGCTAATCAATGGACATTTATAAAATTCTTGTCTTGCTCAGAGGAAGATAAGAATATAATTAACTTAAAAATTGTTAGAAAGAATCATGTTCTTTAAATGAGCAGGTAGACAAACTTTTCATGAAATGAATTAATCTAGTTACAAATCTGTATTATTTTCAAAATGAGAGAACTCATTCATAGTTCTGTAAATACACTTCCTCTCTGGAACGACAGAATTATATACATGTAATATATTGAAAGTCAAATTTTTACTATCAGCAAATATAATCAAAACAGGTTTGCTTAGTGTTTTGCATATCTATAAATATATTTTACGTACTTTGATACGACACAGCTTTGAGCTACAGCTAGATAGCTCTTTTGCTGCCCCATCATCTCTCTTTCTGCTTATATGATGGCAGAAATATTTTTTAATATTCTTTCAGTTCATGTGAACACACTTAGTCCTTTGTCAAATGTACAGATGTGGCCAATGTAAATATATTTAAAAAACCATTACCCCCTATAGCAAAGAATAGCTAGATATTCACCAACTCATTACCCATTCTTCCTGGGCACACAGCTCTACTGCACTTTACAGCCTCTCTTGCAGTTAGGTGGCACCATGTAACTTAGTTATGGTAATGGAATATGAGCAGAAGTAATAGGTACCATTACTAGACCCTACCCATAAACCCCCACCCACCCACCCAATATGCACGAATTATCTTGGAAGCCACCCGTTAAGGATGGCAGACAATTAGATGCTAAGATATTCAAATGACTGTGTAGAGTAGCATGATCCCCCTAAATCTGATTTCCCATACTCCCAACACACAAATATACTACTGTAGAGTCACATTGCTATCATGTGAGCCAGAAACAAACTTCCACTGTGTTAAATCATGGCAATTCCAAGGTTAATTTGGTACAGCAATTAGTATGTCATGATCAGTTCAGGAAGTCGTACTTTGAAATGGGGTACTGCTATAAGAAAAACCTAAAATATGTGGCACTTGTAGCCAGGCAGTAGATAATAAGAAATTAATGTCAGAGGCTAGAAAAATGGAGGCTTGGTATGTGATGACAGAATATTGCTGGCAAAAACCTGCAAGATAGATCATGTGCCTACTGAACCTGTAACTGTCAGCCAAAGATTACACTTCCTAGTCCCCCTTGCAACTAAGTAGGGCCGTGTATTTAACTCTTACTAGAAAAGGAGCAGAAGTGATCTTTGCCATCACTTTCTCCCTCTCCATCTATCTTCTGCCTGTACAATATTGGAAGCCATATGTTTAAAATGGAGGCTCCACAAAATGTAAGGAACCTAGGTACCCAAGTCACTGCCTGGGGGACAGCCAACCCCACAAATTATATGAGGTTTTTGGGGTGGTTTTTTTTAAAAATTTATATGAAAGGGAAATAAACTTCTATCATATTAGAACCATTACATGTTTTTAGGCTTTTTGTTACAGCAGATACCTTTACTGATATAGACTCTCTGAAGCTCATTCTAAAAATGAAGNGAGTGGAGGGGGTAGGAAAATTAGGAGATGTTGATCGAATGGTACAAAGTTTCAGTTATCTAGGATAAATAAATTCTAGAGAGCTAATGTACACAGCAGGGGGACTAGAGTTAATAATACTGTATCGTATATGTAAAATTTGCTTAGAGAGTAGATCTTAAGTGTTCTCACCACATACACACACACACAAGTATATAATCAAGACATCTCCACTGTACACCTTAAATATATACAATTTCAATTTTTAAAATTTTAATCCTATATAAGAAATGATTACTTAAGTATGTATTTTATCAAGAAGAAAAGTAAACCCACAGGAAAGGTGCATTTCACAAGAAACAATGGTAACCACAGAAATAGATTTTTCTGAGTATTGCTATACTTAATTAGTAACAACTACAAAAATAATAACTTATTTCAAGTACTTAAAAATGTGAAACTAAATTTCTAGACAGAAAAATAAGATGAAAAGAAACAATGGTAACCACAGAAATAGATTTTTCTGAGTATTGCTATACTTAATTAGTAACAACTACAAAAATAACTTATTTCAAGTACTTAAAAATGTGAAACTAAATTTCTAGACAGAAAAATAAGATGAGAAGGGGGGTGCTAATCAATGGACATTTATAAAATTCTTGTCTTGCTCAGAGGAAGATAAGAATATAATTAACTTAAAAATTGTTAGAAAGAATCATGTTCTTTAAATGAGCAGGTAGACAAACTTTTCATGAAATGAATTAATCTAGTTACAAATCTGTATTATTTTCAAAATGAGAGAACTCATTCATAGTTCTGTAAATACACTTCCTCTCTGGAACGACAGAATTATATACATGTAATATATTGAAAGTCAAATTTTTACTATCAGCAAATATAATCAAAACAGGTTTGCTTAGTGTTTTGCATATCTATAAATATATTTTACGTACTTTGATACGACACAGCTTTGAGCTACAGCTAGATAGCTCTTTTGCTGCCCCATCATCTCTCTTTCTGCTTATATGATGGCAGAAATATTTTTTAATATTCTTTCAGTTCATGTGAACACACTTAGTCCTTTGTCAAATGTACAGATGTGGCCAATGTAAATATATTTAAAAAACCATTACCCCCTATAGCAAAGAATAGCTAGATATTCACCAACTCATTACCCATTCTTCCTGGGCACACAGCTCTACTGCACTTTACAGCCTCTCTTGCAGTTAGGTGGCACCATGTAACTTAGTTATGGTAATGGAATATGAGCAGAAGTAATAGGTACCATTACTAGACCCTACCCATAAACCCCCACCCACCCACCCAATATGCACGAATTATCTTGGAAGCCACCCGTTAAGGATGGCAGACAATTAGATGCTAAGATATTCAAATGACTGTGTAGAGTAGCATGATCCCCCTAAATCTGATTTCCCATACTCCCAACACACAAATATACTACTGTAGAGTCACATTGCTATCATGTGAGCCAGAAACAAACTTCCACTGTGTTAAATCATGGCAATTCCAAGGTTAATTTGGTACAGCAATTAGTATGTCATGATCAGTTCAGGAAGTCGTACTTTGAAATGGGGTACTGCTATAAGAAAAACCTAAAATATGTGGCACTTGTAGCCAGGCAGTAGATAATAAGAAATTAATGTCAGAGGCTAGAAAAATGGAGGCTTGGTATGTGATGACAGAATATTGCTGGCAAAAACCTGCAAGATAGATCATGTGCCTACTGAACCTGTAACTGTCAGCCAAAGATTACACTTCCTAGTCCCCCTTGCAACTAAGTAGGGCCGTGTATTTAACTCTTACTAGAAAAGGAGCAGAAGTGATCTTTGCCATCACTTTCTCCCTCTCCATCTATCTTCTGCCTGTACAATATTGGAAGCCATATGTTTAAAATGGAGGCTCCACAAAATGTAAGGAACCTAGGTACCCAAGTCACTGCCTGGGGGACAGCCAACCCCACAAATTATATGAGGTTTTTGGGGTGGTTTTTTTTAAAAATTTATATGAAAGGGAAATAAACTTCTATCATATTAGAACCATTACATGTTTTTAGGCTTTTTGTTACAGCAGATACCTTTACTGATATAGACTCTCTGAAGCTCATTCTAAAAATGAAGCAAACTATTTCTGCTCATCAACACAATTATTAGTAAAGTCAAAGAAAATTACTTTGGTGAAAGAACCTTGAAAACATCAAATCAATAAGCATTTCACTTCAAAGTCAGTGTGGTGGGTACAGGGTTAAAAACATGGTTAGGGGGTTCTGAGAAGCCTGGTCATGAACGCCAGCTCTCCCATTTACTACTTGTGTAGCCTTGAACAAATTGATTTATCATCCTGGAGCTTCCTTGTTCTCATGAAAAAACCAGGAAGAACCTGTTTGACTTTGTAGAGTTGTCATGACAATATTATTACACATATAATATACTTACGGCAAATTAGGGCATTTAGTAAAGTGCTCAGTCGATTGTCTTTCCTCACCTTATCCTAATTTCAGAGTATTAAGTGAATCTTAGTAAAACACAACATGCTCAGTTTTCCTGGGCTCGGGTTATGGGACATGCCTCTGCATTACAAGCCATTCCCCAAGGTTTCAGGCCCCTCCTGTTGACCCTCCCCTAAAGGAAAGCTACTGTTGCCAGTTAGACCTATTTTCAGCACCAACATGGGGAAAATGAAACCACAGGGGCTGACTTATGCAAATCCAGTGGCTGAGCATGCTCAGTAAAGTGGAGTTTATCCTCTGAATAACCTTCCACTAGAGGTGTTATATGGAGCAGAGAACATTCTTGAACTTGCCTGATGCATGTGATAGGATTTGACCAATGAACATGCTCCAGGAAGGGACCAACTGAGCATGTGCAAGACTAATGTTAGATAACTGGGAATCACCCCCTTAATTCAATATTCATTAGATAGAGAAACCATAAAGCCAAATTCCTGCAGAAGGCAGAGTTGTTGCTCACTTTCCTGGAGGTAACCTGCACTTTGCTGGTTGAGGTGTGTATACTTTACTTTGTATCAAACTTTCAGCAAGCAGCTGCTCACTCTCTTGAGCCAGCCTGTATTCTATACTGAGCTTTAAGTATGTATTTCTTGCTTTTGTATTAAACTTGGTGTGGGCCAGGTCTCCGGAGCTATGCCACACTCTGTCTGCGGAACCTGTATTTCTTCTCTGTTATAGTAAACTTGTTCTCACTTTCTACAATGACTCTGCTCTTGAATTCTTTCCTGTGGCGGAGTCAAGAACGTGGTAAGAAGATGGGGTGGGTTGAGGCCAACTGCCTGGCTCCCCAGACCCTTCCTCCAACATTTTTCTACAATGACTCTGCTCTTGAATTCTTTCCTGTGGCGGAGTCAAGAACATGGTAAGAAGATGGGGTGGGTTGAGGCCAACTGCCTGGCTCCCCAGACCCTTCCTCCAACATCCTTAGGAAATTAGTTGTGTGTATTGGTATACAAGGTAACTCTTGAGTAGGGAACATTTAATTAAGTAAAAGTTTCTAATCACTGACTCCAGTGAACATTAAAAAAAATAATACAAGTACAGATTAACAGGGTCAGGAAGAGACAAAGAACAAGTCTTCCCACCACTTCACAGTGAAAGTCTCTCGGGACATTATTTCTCTCTTATCTTTTGATTCCTCTGCACCTCCTCCTTTACCAAGCACTGAAAGCCTAGAAGGCGGTAACAAAATAGATAATGGATCAGATATTTCTTTGTCAGCTGAACTTTTGTTACTGTGTTCCCCCATGTCACACAAAACTAAAGATAGCAGATCTTGCTCCCTTTTCAAGTTGATCTTGCATTATTAGGGTGGGCATTCTGGTAGGCATAACTGATAATAATAGCAATACTTTAATGTCTGCTAAGCATTCTATAAAGTTCAAAGCACTTTCACATCCATTTTCTCATTACATTGAAAGAAACATGATCAAGTAATAACTACTAGAGGTAAAATCTTGCAGTCATGAATTTCATGGGTCAAGGAGAGGTTACAGCAGTTTTGTTAGTCACCGGTAAGCTGCCATATCATCCCAAAAGACACCTGAAATAGTTTACACTCTAGGTTCTTGCACAGAGGCTTCTTGCTGAATAATTGTGCTTCTCTGATGAGTTGTTATCTGAATCAAAAGCTCGGGGCATAAAGAAATGACAGATGCCAATGAATAATGCCAAAGCCAAATGCTTTTTTTAAAACAGTATTATACAGCAAAATAATTAACTTCTGTTGTTCTTTATAAAAACCTGTTTTCTCTCTAGGCACACATGCTAAAAATGGAGCCAACAAGCTCAAGTCATACATACAAAGTTGATTATTCAGATACAATGAGAATAAAATTACTGAAGTCCTTTGTGATGAAACAATGCATGAGATAGATTTAAAACCTAAAAGCAAGTGTGAAAATCAGCTCATGGTATCCAGTAAAGTGTCAATAATAGTTTTTGTTAAGAAAAGCAGCAAAGGAAAGGCAGCAATTTTGATGCACCAAGTAGAAGGCCAAATTCGGTACTAAACACACCTACCTACCCATCAACTCACCCCCACACCCATGGAGCTCCTCTGAGTATATGGCTTCTTTCAAAATCAGTGGCAGCTCTGTGCCTGCTATGTATTGCTTGCTTGCAGAGGAAGGCAAAAATTTGGCTAAGACTAAACAACACTGATCAAAGGACAGACAAATATTGTTGCTTATATATCTGACAGCCTGTTTTAGCCAGCAGCATTTCACTTTTACATTGCCTCATGGGAAGTCCTAATTCAGATGAAATTAGTCAGTTACAGGGCCAACCACACTGTGGACCCTCAATTAATATTCATGCATGAAGAGGATAGGAATAAATTTCAAGATCTCTACCTTATAAAATAGAAATTTAAATTATATTTGGCCTATAAATTGACTTAACAAGAATTACTATTTCAAAGATGGCTCACGTGGGGCTTTAGCATATTTTTTGAACAAGTTCAAGCACTGTAACGTAAAAAGCCTGGCATGGCACTGCGAGTTCAGGAGAAGGGAAGGGTGGTTCTAGACTTGGCTTGGCCAGCAATTTTCTCTGATAGTCTCCAAATCACTCAATCTCTCATGAGCCTTAAGTTCCTTATCTGGCTCATACTTTCTTGTCTATGTCACAGAGTTATTCTGAGAATTAAATAGGGTAAAAATATGAAGCTACAGTTAGAAGTGTTATATGAACAAAAGGTATTATTGTCACTATGTTTTACTCAAAGCAACACTGACAGCCACAGGAATAGTTACAAAACACATGGGCATTCATGAATAGCTTCATGCTATCTCAACTCTTTCTCAACATCTCCTCTCAAGTAATGTCAATTAATTTTTCTCCTCACCAATGTTAATACATAATAATTTATATGTGTGGAATCACTATCTCAGTACTTAAATCACATTCTCCTTTAAAAATGCCTGAACTGTTACAAACCTGTAAAGTAACATATGCTCTATTCAGATCGTCTATTTGTAAAACAAGTTCTCATATGCTGATAGAACTATTGGCCTGCCATAATAACTAGGTTGCGATGAAAGAAAGAAACCATGTCTACATTAATGGCCAAGAACTACTCCGATAATAACATTCTGCCAGGCTGATCCAACATGGTCCATGGCATAGCAGTACTCTGAATCACCAAAAGTAGGAGCTGGAAAGGGTCTGTACTGTATCTTGCCACTAAATGTGCAGCTGGAGATGTAAAGACCTGAGGAAATGTAGTATATTTTTAAAAGAGAAATTTTTTAAATCTACATTTTGTTTCTCAGTATGTTTAATTTCCTCCCCTAAACACTGAGGGGAAAGTTTTTGTTCCAAATTTTTCATTTTGTGCACTAAACCAAGCTATATGAATATTTTTATAATCTTAAATTGGCAAAGCAACTTAATATATGTATGTTGTGTAATAAAAGTTCTCTTACAATAAATGCAATGAATATACAGTATTTCTGTTTTCCCCAATGTTTTTTCTTATTCCACAATGGAAAATTCTCACTTTTGTAATTTTAATTTTGGGTCATAAAAGGTAGGAAAGAGTAACCACTACTACTAGAAGTTAAAATAATAGTTAGCTTTAGGGTAAGTGCTAGTAATTGGGAAAGGGCATTGGGGAGATCCTGGGGGACCAATAATGTGTATTTCTTGATGGTGGTAGTAGGTATATAGATGTGTTCATTTTGTGATAAGTCATCAAGCTATGCTCTTATATATAATGTGTATACTTTTCTATATGCGAACAGGAAATACAAACCAGGCTGTATTTTTAACTTAAACTGAATGTTTGAGTTTGGAGAGAGAAAAGAGTAAGCAAAATGGATGATTATGAGATCACAGAAGTTTACAGCTTCAATCAAGAAGTTTTAAGTGAGAAAGGAAAGTAGTAAGGTAAAAATTCCTAAGTTAAAATTATGACAATTGAATGGCTACTTTGGAGAACATGAATGATACTGAGAGAAGACTTGTAATGAAAGAGATGCTCAACAATTTACATAAGAAGAAAAATTGGTACTGAGAACTGGAGTGTTGTTTATAACCAATACCTGAAAATGTAGAAGCAGCTTTAGAACGGTAATGGGTAGAGGCTGGAAGAATTTAGACAAGGAGACCAAGGAAAGTTTGGAACATTTTAGAGACTGATTAAATGGTGGTGACCAGAATGCTGATAGAACTATAGACAGTAAAGACCATAATGAGGAGATCTCAGGTGTAATTGAAAAGGTGCTTATTGGAAACTGGAGCAAAGTTCACCCTTGTTATGAACTGGCAAGGAACCTGGCTGCATTCCGTTTATGCCCAAAATTTTGTGAAACTTAGAGGTGCTGACCCAGGGAATTTGGCAGAAGAAATTTCTAAGCAGAAAAGCATTTGGGAAGCTGAATGGATTCTTATAGCGGGCTATGCCAAGTTACAGCAGCAAAGGCATGAGGTAAAGCTGAAATTTATAATCAAATAGGAAGCAGAGGGTAAAAAATTGGAGAACTCTCACCCTGGTCACATAAAGAGTCAGAAAATCTGTTCAAGAGAGGAAACCAAGGGTGTAGCCCAGAGACCTTTTGCTAAGGAGATCAGTACAAAAGACAGAGATTGTCAAGAAAATGGAAAAAAGACCTTGAAGGCAGTTCAGAGATCTTTGAGGCTGCCCCTCCCATCACAGACCCAGAGGCCTAGGGAGACAGAATGGTTTCCAGGAACAGGTCCAAGATGTCCTCCAAGGGCTCCCTGCCCAAGGCCACGTTGAGATGCTGCTCCCTGCACCCCGAGTGCTCTGGCTGTTTCAGCTGCTCCAGCTGTGGCTAAATTGGCTCCAAGTACTGTTGGACCTGCAGCTTTGGAAGATACAATCCAGAAGCCTTGGTGGCATCCACATTGTGTTAAGCCTACAGTCTCACAAAATGCCAGATTTGTTCCACCCTGATTTCAAAGCACTGAAAGCCTAGAAGGCAGTAACATAGGATGTATGGAAAAGCCTGGGGGCCCAGGGAGAGATCTGTCACAGGGGGGAAGTCACCACAGAGAGCTTTCACTACAGCAATGGCAAGTGGAAATGTGGGGTCAGAGTTGTACCAGAGAACACCCATCAGGACCATGCTGTGGGAACAGGACTGCCATGAAGACCCCAGACTTGTACAGCTACCGAGTGGAACACCAGCCTGGGAGAGCTGAAGCATGGCCTGTCATAGGAGTGGGACTGCCTGTGGACTTGGGGACCCAACCCCAAAACCAGGGTGCAGAGGATGCCAAACATGGAGTCAAGGTACATGATTTGCCAGCTTTGAGATTTAATACCTGCCCTCCTGGGTTTTGGACTTGTTTGGGACCTGTTACCCCTTTTTCTTTTGGCCCATTTCTCCCGTTTTGAATGGGAATATATATACCCTATGCTTGTCCCACTATTGCATCTTGGAGTTGATAACTTGTTTTGATTTCACCTTTTGGCCCATTTCTCCCGTTTTGAATGGGAATATATACCCTATGCTTGTCCCACTATTGCATCTTGGAGTTGATAACTTGTTTTGATTTCACAGGTGGGATTTTGGACTTTTGAGCTCAGACAAGTTAAGACATTGGGGCTATGGGGATGAGATGAATGTATTTACATATGAAAAGAATATGAACTTTGGGGGCCAGAGGCAGAATAATACAGGTTGAATGTGTCCCCCAACGTTTCATGTTTTACAAACTTAATCCTCACTGTGACAGTGTTAAGAGGGTAGAAAATCCTATTATGGTCATTGAAAGGTGAGGCCTTTACAAGGTGATTAGAATGTGAGAACTGTGCCCTTATAAACAGATTGATCCATTCATGGAGTAATGGATGTGGTTCTGATGGCTTTAAGAGGAGAGCAAGTGAGGAGTTTCTCCTGCTCAGCCATTATCACCATGTGACAACCATCCTTGCTTTATATAGTCACCACCAGGAAAAGGCCCTCACTAAATGTGTTCCTGGATTTTGGACTTTCCAGCCTCCAAAACTGTAAGAAATAAACTTTATTTGTTTATACGTCACCCAGTTTCAGGCACTCTGTTATAAGCAACAGAAACAGACTAATACATCTGAAAAAAAAAACCAGGATTAAAGACAACAGTGCTATGGGTAGAAAACCTTAGAGAGGATAAAAGGAATAAGGAAGATATATGAGACTATTCAGGGCATACACTATAGCCCATTTGGCCAGATGGAGGAAATGAATATCACATTCCTCATACTTTTTATGGCAAAAAGGAAATGAAAACTGATATTAACTGAACATCCACTATGTAGCTACCAGATTATGCTAAGCGAATTCACATATACTGTCTCAAGATATGATAATTATTGGAGGTTTTAAAATAGCTAGGCATCTCATAGAAGTCTTTTTGCTAAAATCAATGCATCTGATAAATTCTTGATGTGCCATGATAAAAGCCTCTGTTTGAGAAGTTAAAAACAAGAATAAGGATATGTGCTCTCTGAATGCAATTCTAATCAACAAAGAAAAATCAGCTAATGAAACAAAAGTAATAGAAACATGGGAAAAAATCCAAAATGTGGTCTTAGATCTTGATACAGTCAGGAATAGAAATGTTAAATGTAGCCAGACTTGTATTCTAAATATAGTCAGACTTATAATTGGACAGTACTTTCTAAACTTTTCAAGTATGGGGACTTCTTTTTAACATCAAACATATGTTTTACACACTTTTCCTTAGTAGTTATATCAATTAAATTAAAAAATATATAAAGGCTATGGGGGAACAGGGGGTTGAACAAACATTGCTATATTAAAAGCACATGTGATTTTTAGAATTTGCTTAAAAATTTATCCAAAAAAGTGATTAGGAATGCAGAATAATATAAGTAGCAGCTTAGGGGGGTGTATCTCATTTGAACAAACATCCGTAAAATTCATTTTAATATATTCTCAATACAATCTCACTAGCATTATTTCTATAAGGTATTAACACATTGATGCAACTAATATGCACATTTATAAAATCTGCTCTTGTAGAGTGGTATGCGAGATTGAATGCCTGCTCTTGACAGCAAGAAGTGAATAAATTCTCACTTTTAGTTTAATGCATTACATCTTTGAGGCTATCCTGGGGTCATTTAGTAAATTATCTTTCCAAGCACTAAATTGCTACTAGCTTCAAAGAGTTAATGAACCCCTTAAAAAGCAAGTGATTTTCATATTTCTCACCAGCAGGGTCAAGCCTGTCTATTCCTTAATCCTCTTACCATTGAAGTGAGTCAGGAAGAGACACGTACTATAACCCCAATTGCATGACTGGGACATTAAAGTCCAGAAGGGCTTACTGACTGGCATAAGGCCACAGAGAAGTATGTGCATGACTGTCACCGGAACCCATCAGTCCTTGGGTCCTGTGCTAAATCCACTAAGCAATATTGTTGATGTGCTATGGCTTGGCCTCAATAAATCTGAAAATGTGTTCATGTAAATAAGCACAGCTCAAGTAAAAAAAGAAAAGCCTTAAGATATGGATTTCTCTCTGAAACTGTAATCCTACTTTGAGGAATTATTTTATAAATGAATAATGAAAATTGACTCAAAAGTTATTTACAACCAGAAGATTTTCAACATCTAAGATGTATGACTGCAGTTCAATAAATAGTACTAAAACCAGAAATCCTTTTCATGAAATATTAAAGGAATCAAATTTACTTTGAACCTAGGGCTGCAAAGATGGCAATCTGCATCAGAGTTTAGACCAAGCATAATTAATCCAAGTTCAAGTAAATTGACTGACTATTCCTTCATCTCTGCAGATAACTTTGAGTTTTTTGAGCAGTCCTGAGTCCAGTTTTTGGTTAGCAATTCAAGCTGATTTGGATAAATATGAGGGGGCTTCAACAAATTAATAGTTTTTTATTATCTTTTAATTCCATTTTTCCATGAATTTTTGAAGTACCCTCATATATTACCAGCCAAAATGTTTATCCAACAATCATTCAATGATGATTTGGTGCCATACACACTGTGTTGGTGTTAACAAACAAGTCTCTACCCTTATTAACCTTATGACCTAATGGGAGAGACAATAAAATATGCACACAAGTAGATATTACACACAGAAGAAGTCTAGTGTTTGTAAGAGTGTATAGTTGGTATGTATCTAAGAACCCGTTGTAAATGGGGTAGGAGTGAAGAAGTACTAACTAGGCAAAGGGGGACAGGGAAGGAAATGGACAGCTGTAAGATCACATACCCTATTTCTATTTTTCATGTATATTTCATGCCATTAATTTCACTTTGTGTTGTATATTTGGTAACTTTACCTACCTTTTTTTATTATTAATTTATCTGGGTAATTACAGTATTCAGGGCTTTTTCATACATTATCTTATTTAATTCTATTTGATCCTCACAACAACTCTGCCAATTAGGTAGGATGATACTGTTATGCTCGTTTCAAATATGAGAACCTTGCATCTGAGATGAAAGAATTTGCCAGTGTCACATAATTAGTAAACAGTGGGGGTAAAATCGGAAACCAGATCTGACTCCTGTTCCAGTGAAACCGGAGACAGACTCAGGTCTGCCTAAACTACACAGATAACCTTAAACAGAAGGGAGAAGTTCTGTAATGAGTTTTACAGGCAGTCGCCATTTATAATTGAGGCAAAACTCATTTGGAAATGGAAGGAAACGAATTGGCATAACACATTTCCCAAATGCACTTGCCAGTATACACTATTTTAATGAAGGAATCAAGCTTATCAGAATACTGTTATTTGGCTTCGCAAATTCAAGTTGTTAGAGGGCTGGCCGATTAACTTAGTTGGTTAGAGCACAGCATTGTAACATCAAGATCAAGGGTTTGGATCCCCATACAGGCCAGCCACTGCTGTCCCCCCACCACCAAATTGCTAGAAATTTTATTCACAGCATTGGTAAAGTGCAGTTTTGTCCATTTTATTCATGGGTACTAAATGATTAGACAGAATAAATCACTCTATAACATAAAAACTTAAAAACAAAACATGCTGGGTTTGTAGAAGAATATATCAGAGTACTAATGCTAAATTTAAAGCTTATCTTAAATGGCATATACAAATAAGAATATATGTGCTTTCTTTTTTACATGTAAAATAATTCTAGTTAGACTTAAATTCCAAGTTAAAGCTTGCCAACCACTGCTTGGAAGTTTCATTCACCAATACTGATTAGTACACAACTAGAGGTAGACAAGGAGTTCCAATCCAACATACAAAGGGAGCCTTAGAAGAGAAAATTACACTTTTCCTATTGGCTTTCCTCTTTATTGCATGATGAGTATATTAAATCTTACACTAATTTTTAAATCAATACTATATAAAGGACCACCACACTATCACTGTCTATTCCACTTACACCTTGTCACTATTAATACAAAAAAATGTATTTATACTGGTTGGCTCTTTTTTAATGTCTCTTCTTCACATTTACTAGAATCAAAAATTACCATCTAAGAACTTGATAGCTTTACACTTCTTTGAATCTAACCTCTGAGCCTCTGAAAGCTGACCTACATTCCTACATACTAGCCTTTCAGCAGACATTCGTCAACATTTATTACACCAAGATTCTCAGGGTGACAATTTGTAAAAATGTGTTACATTTCCAGTCCACCATGTGAAATACTCATACTCTGCATGTGCCAAAGAAAATGCTAACATGGTGTCCAAGTGAAAACGGAGACATAACTCACTGAATGTATGAGCTTCTTTTCTTTTTGGCCTCCTTTCCTCTAATCTGAGATAATCATTTTAATCTCTCTCCTTTACCAAAATAAATTTGATTTAGAACAGGGTTATCTGGGGGTACTTAGGTAGGTAGTTAGTATTTCCAAACACACATCATCAGAAAATATACTCATTGCACCAACTGAGCCCTTCATTTCAGACTATGCAAGGGCAACAACAGACTTTTGATTTAAATAACCAATTATGAATAAAGGTGAATTGTTCAGGTCAAAAAAAACCCCAAAACACATTGACTTATAAAGACAAACCCAGACCCTTTGTCCAGTACTATTTGGGGGCAGTTGTTAAAACTGAAAAGAAAATACAATGTTTTAGTACAGAAACTATAATTTTATCTTCTCTGAGTTATATAAGTGCCTTTCAGGTACATGAATCTTACGGATGCAGAGCAACTGATGAAATAGACATGAATATGGCTTGGACAACCTTTTCACAAGATGGCATTGAAGGTGAAGAAGGAAGCTCCTGCCCCTGCCAAAGCCGAAGCCAAAGAAGCAAAGGCTTTGAAGGCCAAGAAGGCAGTGCTGAAAGGTGTCCAAAGCCACCAAAAAGAAGAAGATCCGCACATCACCCACCTTCTGGCAGCCCAAGACACTGTGGCTCCGGAGGCAACCCAAATATCCTAGAAGAGCGCCCCCAGGAGAAACAAGCTTGACCACTGTGCCATCGTCAAGTTCCCCCTCACCACTGCGCCTGCCGTGAAGAAGCCAGAAGACAACACCACACTTGTGGTCATTGTGGATGTCAAGGCCAACAAGCACCAGATCAAACAGGCTGTGAAGAAGCTCTGTGACACTGATGTGGCCAAGGTCAACACCTGATCAGGGCTGATGGAGAGAAGAAAGCGTATGTTCAACTGGCTCCTGATTATGATGCTTTGGTCGCTGCCAACAAAATTGGGATCATCTAAACTTGAGTCCAGATGGTTAATTCCAAATATACAATTTTTTCACCATTAAAAAAAAAATAGGCATGAATACAATCAGCCAATCAGCGAACAATTTTTTTAAACCCAAATAATTATATTGAACTACAACAGGACCGCATAGCTGGATTGGACACATCATTAGTCTCTCAGAAGCAGTAACTGCAGCGCAACGTGAATGCCCTGACGTCAATGCAGTTTAGCTTATCACTCTACTACTCTTCACATTTTTGTCATCTCGCTTTTTAATTTTTTTATTTTGTTTGTTGTAAACTTTTATTTGTTTATTCATTGCAAATTGACAACTTATAATTGTATAAATTTATGGGGTACAAAGAGATGTTATGATTTATTAATACAATGGGGAATAATTAAATCAAACTAGTTAATATATCCATCACTCAAATACTTAACATTTTTTGTGGTGAGGACACTTGAGATATACTCTCCTAGCAACTTTGAAATGTGCAATATTCTATTATTAACTATATTCACCCCGCTATGCAATAGATCTCAAAAAAAAAATTTCCTTCTGAGATTTTGACCTCATCCCTTTGACCATCATCTCCCCATTTCCCCCACCCCTGGCTTCTATAACCACTGTTCTAACCATCTGCTTCTGTAAGTTCAATTTTCTAAGATTTCACATATAAATAAGAACCTGTGGTATATGTCTTTCTGTGCCTTGCTTATTTCACTTAGCATAATGTTTTCCAATTTCCATGTTGCTGCAGATGAGGGAATTTCCTTCTCCACTGCCCCAGGGCCCTGCCACCCCACTGGGGACCTGAGGCACGGAGCCAGGGGAAGCCAAACACAGTCACAACCCGGTCAAGAGAACACCAAAAACACCATTTTCACATGGGCAGCCCACCATAGCCACTGCAACTGCCATGGGTGCCACATAAGAGGCTAGTCTCTATAGCAGCAGTCACAGGCACCATGCAGATGGCACACCAGACTGTCAACTGCATTGACACAAGGAAAGGCACCAGAGGAGACCAAAAAAAAAAAAGAGGTCCCCTCTCTCCAAAAAGCACACTCTAGAGTAAGAGAAGCATTTGATTTATGATAATGGGAGAGGACTTGATCACACCTGTCTCAGTACTGGACAGATCATCTAGGCAACAAACCAACAGAGGAACAGTTAATCTATCAGAAGGAGAGAGCAGATCTATGGTTATTAGAGGGGAGAGGAGGAGGGGGAAGGGGAGAGATTGGATAAGGGGCATAAAGAATAAGTATGATTTGTAACAATAAAAAACCATATAAATAAATAAACTAGCTTTTGGGTATTTGGGGGAAAAAAAGAATTTCCGTCTATTTTAAGGCTGAATAGTATTCCTTTGTGCATACATATCATATTTTCTTTATCCATTCATCTGTAGGACATTTAGTCTGATTCCATAACTTGGCTGTTATGAATAGTGCCGCAATGAACATGGGAGTGCAGACATCCCTTTGACAAAGTCATGTCAAATTTTGGGGGTAAGTACACAGAAATGATATTTCTGGATAATATGGTAATTCTATTTTTAGTTTTTTGAGGAATTTCCATACAATTTTCCAAAATGGATGTACTAATTTACATTCCCACCAACAGCGTGCACGGGTTCTTTTTTCTCTACAATCTGGACAACACTTATCTTTCATCTTATCTTTTTGACAATAGCCATTTAATAGGCATAAGTTTATATCTCATCGTGGTTTTAATGTGCATTTCCCTAATGATATGGACTTAAACCAGGGAACTTCTTATGGGAGCAACACTTTAGGGAAGTTTCTTTCTTCAGTTAGTCCATTTTTAAGAGAAACTACATTTGGAGCCACTGTTACATCAATAATCAACAGCTGGCTTTTTCTTTTCAATTCTCTTTTTTTTCAATTTCAATCCCTTTCATTTTCTCTACCCTCTGTGAATCTACATAAGATGTGTGAGAAGCTTCTGTAGAAATTTAGTACCACAAATGAAAAACATTGAATTGGTTGAGAGAGAGAGAGAGACGCACACAATACCAAAGCACAATAGAATGAAAAGGGGCAGCTATACCACTGAATGAAAAAAATACCTCACAACCCAAAAAAGTCAGTAAGGAAAAAAGACCTTATGACTCAAAAAAAAAGGAGTGAAGGAAAAGAGAGAATGCAAAAGGGGGGAAGAAAATGGCAATACACAAAGGGCAGGAGAAAAGCAAGAAGCCAACAAAAGAGGATTTATGTTTGGCTGACTTTGACCCCAGGGAGACAGCTGACAATAAGGTTTGACCTGCACACAAAAGAAATGATCTCAAATGAATAGATGGCATGTCATAACAAGGTGGGAGTATACAGAAGTGGACTAATGGGAAGAGAAGAAAAAAAATTGAAAAGGAAAAATAAAAAGCAAATAAACTCATAAATAAGCTCTCATTTGGGAGTCCAGAGGGGCCCATGAAGCTCAGGGGTCATTTTTGCCCCCCGTTTCTACTGGAATCTCTGACACTTCTCAAGTACCTTAAAGCAATGGCACTGAAGACGGTTTTTAAAGCAGAGAATGCCAAGACCACCTTCATCTTCAGGAGCCATAAATCCTAGGTCCTGATCCTAGAGGGATCTTGAAGCCACATATATTAAAAGAATTAATTGGCACATCTAGGCCATAAGTCCATATCCTTCCACATGTAAGCTTTTGTCAATTTAAACATTAGGATGAATGTCACTTGTGAGCAGTTTAAATTCCGGGAAACATTCAAATTTCCAATAAAGTTGGTATATCCATCTAGTAGAAAATTAAGGAGTCATTACAAATAGCATTCTCAAAGAACTAAGAAATGGGAAAATATTCATGATACAGTTTTAAGAAACATGATACATATGAAATCATATGTATGTCATATGATTTCAATTATTTAATATATGTTAAATAACTCCTTTAGAGAAGCCGTATATTAAATATTATATTAAATAACTTCTTTAAATAAATTCTTCAGGGAAAAGTAAATTCGGCATTTCTTTTTTACTTTTTTTTTGACAGTTTTTTATTGAAACATAATTGGCTATACATATTTGTGGGGTACAGACTTGAATATCAATGCCTGTGTACAATATGTGGTGATCAAATCAGGATAATTAGTATACTCGTGTTTACAAAATGTAATCAATCTTTGTGACCCTTAACCAATTTCTTGCTAACTCCCCTCCCCCTCCCCCACTTCTAATAATCAGTTCTCTCCTTTTTTTAAAAGTTCAACATATTATTGTGATTGTTGTTTCTTTCTTCCTTTCCTTTTTATTTATTTATTTATTTTTAGCTCCCACTTATGAGTAAGGACATGCAGTATTTCTCTTTCTGTGACATTAGGCTTCTTTAAAGAAAATTAAATAACGTCTTTGGAGAAAATTAAACTAGGTCCCCACTGTATGCTACAAGCAGTCCATACTTATCAGCTGCAGCACTCACTGTAATGGTTATTACTTATTCCCTCAGCAACCCTGAAGCTGCTTGTCTTGTGCATTTAAGCACATCCAGTCCCCAGCATTATGACTGAGCCATACTAAGTACTCAGTAAACGTTGCTAAACAAATTAATAAATGAAATAACAAGCAAATAGAAAAAAGACTGGAAAGAAATACCAAAAAACACCCTTCTGACACCATAGCCAGTGACCATCAAGCCACCACAGGAAGCACCCCAGACTCTCCTGAGCCAGGACAGTGGGGGCCTCAGGCTTCAGCCACACCCCCCAAACACCCCTAGCCAGCCCATCAACGACCACCAAGCCACAGCAAGAAGGGCCCTGGGTTCCTGAGCTGGGGTGGTGGGGGGCAAGGGCTTTTGCCACACACCCCCTGACATCTGCACCCAGCCTGGGAATGACCAAGCCACCACTGGAAGCCCCCTGGTCTCCCCTGTGGGAATGTGGGGGGTGCCACAGGCCTCAATCCTGCCTCCTTCCTCCTTCTTCCATCACATTTCCTTACCCTTTCCCCCTCTCTCCCAACTGCTCCTCAACGACATCCTAGAATGTAAAAAAATAATATTAACAAAATTACATTTTCTTTAGGAGAAAAAAAAAAGAAAAAGAAACCAAATTAATAAATGAAATAAGCAAATAGAAAAAAGACTGGAAAAATATACCAAAAAAATGATTAAAGTTGTTTTTGGAGTGATGTGATTAGAAGTGGTTTTTAATTTCCTTCTTTAAAAAATTCTATATGTTAAAAATTTCTAAAATGAGAATACCTTGTATAATCACAAAAAGTTATGAGTTAAAAAAAAGCCAGTCTCAAAGAGCACATATTGTATGATTCCATTTATGAGATGTTCAGAATGGGCACATCAATAGAAACAGATTATCAGTTGCCTAAGGCTGAGGGCCAGGAGGGATGCGGAGGGAATGCTAATGAAATTTCTCACTGGCATGATGAAAATGTTCTAAAATGAGACTATGATGATGGTTTCACAACTCTGTAAATATGCTAAAAAGCACTGGACTGTATACTTTAAACAGAAGAACTTTATGAAACAAATTATATCCCAATAAAGCCATTTAAAATATTTTTAAAGTTATTAGGAAAAATTATTTTATTACAATCTCTTCTCTTGCCATTTGAACCCACAAACAGGCCTTCAGGTTAGATAGCTCTGGATATCTCCCTAAACACATAATTTTTTTCTCATAGCATCTCAACAAAAGACAATAGAAAAAGTATAGCACCAAGTATGAGCACCTTCATAAGGTATATTTCCTAGTTCATAAGCTAGGTCACCTTAAGTAGAAATCCTTCTGGATTTGCTACATTATTATTTGTGCCATGCACATACACACAAAATTCTCAATTACAAAATATAGGAAAGCCCATCGTATTTTAAAATTATGCAGTATTCCACAAACAAGAAATTCATATATACTGAAGCCATTATTTTTTCTTTCCTTCTTTAGTATACATCTCTAACCACCATCTCCTATAAATAACATATACTTATTATATATATATATATAATTATTGAATAACAACTCTGCAACCACTCAGCTCTGAGTCATCTAAATTCCTCATGATGCCTTCTGTAAGATGGAAATGGGTAGGTAAGGTTGTCTGTTAGGAAGTAAGATATTTCTTTGAATTGCTGAATGAAAACTCCCTGGCTGACTGTCATTTTCCTTTAAAAACTAGAGTATGGAATAATCTTGAGACAGTTGATGAGAATGCCAAAGACTAAGGATTATGATGCTAGCAGGACTGGCTCCATCATGGGGAAAAAAGGGGGAGAGGCACTGAAATGGCACGGTCACTGAAATTATAAAGGCAAATTTCTGGAAATTTCAGAACAGAGAGAACCATGTTTATCAGATCTGAATTGACTATAAATTTCAATCTCTTAAGCAAAGGCTTTCTTTGTTTTTGACATCCCATAAATTATAAGCACTAGATTAAATTATTATACTTAAAGGATAATAATATTGTTATGATGAAACACTCTCAAAATTGGAGTGAGCAGACCAATCCCAAACTCACTTAAACTTGCTGAATTTAAGAAGACATAAATTTCGAGTTTTGAAATTGTTCTGCTTCAGCTACCACGCATTCTAAATACAACCTTCCCTATTACTAAAGATAGAGATAAACATATGGATGGATGGAGTCCATTAACAGAAAGGCTATCATGGACTCAAAATGTGATATAAGTACAGCAATGAACTCTGCTTAGCCTGACACAAGGACACAACAGCAGAAAACATAAAAACAGAGAGTAGGGGTAAGCCCCCAAATTTGAGAAAACATGGTGGGTACATTCTGAAATGCTGCATTGAACTTGGAGAAAGGCAACCACATAGTCTTTCTTTTAAATACCGTTCACAGATGGACCAGTTTAAAATGCAGGTAAAGCAAGAAAAAGTCTAATAGCAGAGAAATGATGTAACATCTGGGACTACATAGCACTGAGGTAGAGTGCAGACAGCTCTGAGGTAGGGGTCAAAGGTCTCCATGTTTCATTTCCTCTTCCGAAATGTGAATATCTGTCTGACTTGCCTCTTGAGGCTGGTCTGTAACACCAAAGAGCTAATTTTTGGGAAAATATTTTAAAAACCATAGAATACTACAAAAAGTGTTATTTGAAGTTAAGAATAGGTTAAGACAATGGAGACTGCCAGTCTGACATCAACGAGTAGTGCTAAATTTACTGTACCAGACTGTAAGAATTCTCCGTGAAAGGAAAAGCCCTGGCCTGAGCGTGAAAATAAAACCCGCCAGGAGACAGGGACTCAAGCAAAGTGTATTGGGCAGGCAAGTGAACAAGCGGGCTGCCCTCTTGTAAGAATTCTCCGTGAAAGGAAAAGCCCTGGCCTGAGCGTGAAAATAAAACCCACCAGGAGACAGGGACTCAAGCAAAGTGTATTGGGCAGGCAAGTGAACAAGCGGGCTGCCCTCTCGAGAGTGGGAGAGGCGGCAGGAGTGTCGGGTGGGCCTTCTACATCCCGTTAGGCTGAGCTGGACTGTTCTTCCCTATAGGTGGAGAAGTTCACGTGCACTGGAAGGGGATGTGGTGGTGAGGAAGAAGGGGAGGGGGGCCTTTGTTCTCAGTGGGTGAGAAGGTCTAGGGACCTGAAACTTCCTGCAGCCATTTTTGGACTGACATTGGTCATAACATAATTGGCTAACACTCTGGAATTTTTTACTTAAGAGGACCACTCCAAAAAGGTAGAAGCTCAAATGCAGAAGGTACTGCCAAACCACTGTGGTCTGAGTAACAGGTGTCTCTTCAGGTTACTGCTGCTATCCCCCTACATCCTGGACTCCTCCACATTTGAATGAGAGTGACGTGGCAGACATGAAATGGGGCTTGAATCTAGAAGAACTAGGAAAGAACAATGCACACAGCATACAAGACATCGGGGGCCCTCATTTAGCCAGTAGCATCCTTTTCTGGTGTTGGGGTCTGAAAAGTGGAAAACAGAGGAAAAGGTAAAAGGATATTTGTGAAGAATTACCAAAACTGGAAGAGAAGGAGCCAGAGGAGAGGAAGGTGTTGATGGTGAAGAAGTTGATGAAAAGAGCTCAGACATGTCCCCTGCAGAAGAGACATCAGGGCCACTGCCTGAGGAGTCCACTGCAGGTGACCAGTCTGCAAGATCTTTTATAATGGATGAACTGACCGAAGAGGAGGAAGATGCTTGTGACTTCAGTACTGACTATGTATATAACAGAACTGGTCCTTCTGTCAGGGGTTTTATTAACATTCAGAGCTGACTATTAAGTTGTTCTATGTATATAACACACCAGTTTGTTATGGTATGACACAAGCTGTGTAAACTTTCTAAATATGTCTCATGAAAAAAATCGGGCAAATTTTTTTAAAAAATGAGTTGGTTAAGAATAGGTGAGAAATCCCTTTATTTCTGATCCAGTTCACTTTTTTCTTTCCTGACCTTGTGTCTTAGTGATTCTGTCATAAGTGATTCTGCTTTTCCTTTCAAGAGCCTCCACAATCAGCAATGTCCACTATCTGGAATGAGGAAAGCCTAGATTAAACTAGTCCACCCATGCTTGCCGAGATTACTGTGTTTAAGGTTCTGAATTGAGTTTGAGCCAAACCTCCTCCTCCAGTGCGGGAGAGAAGGATGCCCTGCCAGATTCCTTCCCCCACACTGTCACCACTCAGGCATGCACTGGCCGTGCTGGTGGACTAACTCCAGCACGAGAATGAGTAAAAGGTGTGCTCCCCCACCCTAGTCTTCTCCCCATTCACTAGTCCTACACTTATGGCTTAGAACTTGTCCCCAAACAACCTGGAACTAAACTAGATACGCAGCATTCTATTTCCAGAGCTTGATGATGGCTTTCTTATTCCAAATGAACAGCTTTGAGACAGAAGGAAAAGAGGGATCGACATTTTCTTCCTGCAGCTTAAATTATACTTCCTTCACTTTAGGATCCCCTGGAGGCTGTTCACCTCCTGTTCCTTCCTTCAAAGTGGGAGTCATCAACAGGAAGGAATGGGGAAAGAGGCAGAAAGAGGCAAAGATAATCAGTCCCTCTTGTTTGGTTCCCCTTTAAGTCCCATACAGACTCAGCAGATGGTTATGAAAACCCAGTGCAAATATATGTGGAAACGAATATGTATTGAGGACCCACTATGGCCGGGACCGAAACTGCATGTTTCTGTACAATGACTTCCCACAAACATCCCCATTTACAGGTTATAAAAAACTAGTAAGAACTACCTTGGGAACAATCAAACGGCTCCCAAATGATCACCAAGAACTCCCTGGAGAGAAAATACTTCTTTTCCCATGGTTTGTCTTTTTAGCAACGGCTAGTACATGACAGCAATACTGTCACATGCCTGGATGAGACTTTGGGGACAGACAGACCAAGGTGGAAATTCCGACTCAGTCACTACTTGTCATCTAATCTTGAACAAGTAATTTCTATCATTTCCAGCATGCTAGATAAGTAATTCTTATATCAAAAACTCACAGCTTAAGACAAATAAGCTAGACAAGAAGGATGTTGCTTCTATATGTTTTTCTAAACCAGTGGTTCACAACTAGGGTAGATTCTGCCCTCCAGAGGACATCTGGCAATATCTGCCCTCCAAGACACTGTTGATTGTTCCAACTGTAGGTGAGGGTGCTACTGGCATCTAGGGAGAAGTAGCCACGGCACGGATGGCTGCTAAATCATACTACAATGTTCAGAACAGCCCTTTACAACAAAGGATTATCTAGACCAAAATGTTAATAGTGCCAATGTTGAGAAACCCTTCTATATGGAAATGAAATATTCAAAGTTGAAAGTAGATAATGTATTGAGTCTGATTTAACAGTATAGTATTTTACTTAACAGAAATATAAACAGGACAATATGTGAGACACATTGTTAAAAATAGTCATATAATGTGATCCAGTCACTTCACTTTTAGGAGTTTATCCTAATGAATGCACCCAAAGATTTACATAAGAGCAAATAGATTAGAAAATTAAAAACAGCAAATTGTCAATTGTAGGTTGGGTGATTACAGGAATAATTTGTCTTCCAAACTGAGATGATTCTGGGAGAAAAGGGGGATGCTTTAATACTTTTGCTAGAAAAATAACCATAACTGAGGACTTCCCTGGGCAAATGAGGACATATGATCCTCCTGGATATAAGAGAATGGGAAAATAAAGTATGCCACTTTGTTATTATGGAATGGTATGCAGTCAGCAAAAATATTTTAAAGAATGTTTAACAAAATCGTAGAGTGATAATGATACACTATTAACTATAAAAAACTGAATATAAAATTTATGACTGAAGTTTTGCAATATATTTCCTTACATGTTTTGAAAACAGAATGAAGGAAAATAAATCAAATTTTTAACATTGGTTCACTGGCTGTTAAAATTACACCTAATGTTTATTTTTTTCTCTATATTCAAAATTGCCTATAATTATTTCTTTAAATTATGAATGCACTATCCTGCTACTTTAGGAAGAAATGTAATTCGGTCCTAGTTGATGAGGGAAAGTTTTTTTTTGATAGAAAAATGCCAATTGATAAATATAGAAGAAATGATATAAATTCAAAAAATCACAATTTTTACAACTCCCAGTGAAATAATTGTGTCAGGTAAGGGTCATCACTGGATTCTAAAATCTCTAGGTGAAACACTGTTGGGATATTTACAAGGTGTTAGGATATTTACAAGATAAATTAGTTGGTAACTGCAATGTGAAAAACATACCTTCAAAATGAAGAGATCTGATGATCACCATATTAACAAAGCGATCAAATTTAATCATTTTAGTGGAAAACATGGCATTACATACCTTCTGTTATGACATAATGTGAAATAAGAACATCATCTATGTATCTTTGCCAAAAATGTTTAGCTTGAATCTAATCAAGCCATTAGACCTATTTCAATTTACAGGAAATCAGGATATATAAGAACTAGGAAAACCACACCATGCAGAAGAAATCAGGTAAATCCAGAATGTGGGACATTCTATACAGTTCAACTGTCCTGCAATGTCTTCAAAAAGTAAATGTTATAAAAAAGAAATAAAAGGACTTTGAGGTTAAAAGACATTAGAAAGACAGCCAAATGTGAATGACATTTAAATCCTGGGATTTTTTTGTGTGTCGTTTTTTTAAAAAGATATATAAATGTCATTTTTCAACAAATGGGAAATTTGAATATAAACTGGTTATATTATAGGGCATGTGTGCGTATACATATATATAGATATAATTCTCTTAGATGACAGTGTGTGTCGTTTTTTTAAAAAGATATATAAATGTCATTTTTCAACAAATGGGAAATTTGAATATAAATTGGTTATATTATAGGGCATGTGTGCGTATACATATATATAGATATAATTCTCTTAGATGAC
>NW_007726862.1:409595-419170 GCF_000696425.1 Galeopterus variegatus | reverse complement strand
TGGTTATATTATAGGGCATGTGTGCGTATACATATATATAGATATAATTCTCTTAGATGACATTGTAGTTATATAAAATATTACGGTAATATCATGTCTGCAACCTATTTTCAAAGTGTTCAGAAAAAAGTAAACATACTTACAAATAGTTACACAAAGTAATTATGGAAAAATATGAACAACTATTAAGTCAAGGTAATGAGTATACAAGTGTTCATATTGTATTATTCTTGGAATCTTTCTGTATACTTGAAAAATATTTAAATGTATATTTAAGGGAAGAAATACGAAAAAAGTAATGTTTAAAATAATATATTTGAAGCAATATAATGACATTTAAAGTAACATAATTAGTAGTCCTAGAGTTAACTCTTATCTTTTCAGGATCAGGTAAATAATATTTCCTTAAAGTTGGAGAACCCACAGCCATCTCCTCAGAGTTCAGATTTCCTCATCCTCCACTCTGCTTCAGGCTAGCTCTTCAATTTCCACTTCCATTTGTCCCCTCAGTTCCTGTAATATATTTCAGTTGCTGTCCTCTCCACCACAGGTGTTACCACCTTCTCGACCAATTCCATCTTTGGGGGTCTTTATCTCCCCAAGATTAATGAAAATAGAGCATAGATCAGTCAGCAACTAACTTCCTTACTGTGGTGAGAACACTGTTGATCAGATACTCCCAGGTGCTCCCATCCTTTCCCAGGCTACTGCACGGGGATAGGTAGGTTGGGGCCAGGTAACTGATTCAGGAAGAAAAAGTATAGGCCACTTCTGGGCCAAGACAGCTAAGAGCCACACGGCTACTTCCCACACTTTCTTCCCTTTCACGGCAACCTTGTGGGCTAAGTGAGCCCAGTGGTTGGGCTACAAAGTGGAGGAAGATTCCCCATTCACATTAGCCTATGACATGAGCAGGAAATATATTTTTATTGTGTTAAGCCACTGAGATGTCAGGGTTTGTCTGCTGCAGCAGCTAGTCTTAATATAATTAATACACTCCACATGTAAGGCAAACATGTGAGACCCCTTTTTTAAAGCATTTTCTATTTCTTTTATTTTCATTTTACTTCTAATAGTATCTAACACTTACTGCTTACCACAGTGTGGGGAGAATAGGATAATTTGGTCAGGCTCCCTCAAGACTCAGGTCTGGGTTGGGGTGGAGCAACACCTATTCTCATTTCTTTGTAAACAAATTGTGTGTGGGTGGAGTTAGTGCATATGTGCACCAATATACCTTTTAGTTAATTGCTATTGTGTGTTCTTCAGTTAGTTAGCAGAGCTGGGGGCAGAGCTCACCTCTAAAAATAGAGCATGTTTACTCTGCTGGAAGCTGCTCAGTTTTTCTTTGGACTCTGCATATAGCAGTTGAGTTTCTGAGTTTCTCTGTGGACTGCTTAGCTCATAGTGTTGTGTGTGCTGAATAAAGACTGTTCCTTCTTCAACCAAGGCTCCAAGGACCGTTTTGTTACCTAGCTCATAGACCTGCGTGTGAAGGGTTTGTGAACAGGCTCGAGGGGTCTGTGAGCTCCAAACCCTAGCCCTAGCTCTACACAGAGGCACTGTGATTTATAAATATTCTCTCATTTAATGTTCTCAACAATGTAATAAGGAAGGTACTATTATCATTCCAATTTTGCCCATGAAGAAACTGGGACTCTGAGAAATTAAGTAACTCATCCAAGTTCACACTGGACACATACTCACAATTTATCTGATTCTAGATCCCAAACTGTTTACAGTTAACCCATGTCAATTCACAGTGTTAATTATTCGCTAGGAAAATTTAGAGAGCTGGAGAACCCAACCCAAACCCCTTAGGCTAAGCCTCAGGGTAACTTTTCTTCTGCCCAGTCTTGCCCTTATTTCCTTGTACCGGGGCCCAGAGCCCCCACCCAACTTTCCTCTTCTAGTGATTATTACCATTATGCACTCTATGTCCCTGGAGCTCCTTTTTTGGGGGGACCAGTTTCCCTTCTTTTCTGACCCTGAAAATAGGCACAGAAAAGACCTTTATTGTTTCTTTGATTTTTTTGTTTGTTTGTGGTTTTTTTGTTTTGTTTTTGTTTTTGTTTTTTGCTTTCAGAGGTTAATTTCTCATTACAGTGGGGAAACAAAATGAATGTAGAAAAATTATACCAATCTTAATGTAGTGGTCCCTGATATACATATATTAGGTTGAATTATATGAAATTTCCAATATTCCACTGTTTATGACTTACATAAACAGTAATTTTATATGGTTTAACTTAATAGTTTCCAAAACCTTTCTGAGAGGTCAATAGGAAACCCCTCTACCTTTGCATCCAGCTCACCCTTTCTTTGAATCCTGCCTTTAACATACAATTAAGAAGGAACAATTGGTGTTGAATTGGGAAATTCACATCTCTGATGATTTCCAGAGCAAGCAATGCCTGTTCCTCCAAATACCTACCTCACAACGCAAGGAGCACATTTGGCCAGCGATATCAACCCTCCTCCCCACCACCAAAATAAAAAAAAAAGAAAAGGAAAGAAAGAAAAGTTTAATAGTTTGGGAACTTCTTTTGCTGGGACTTCTACACATCCTTTTGATATTTTCCTTTGCTTTACCAGATAAGGGCCACATATGCCACACTCTAACAAAAAGAGAGCCAAGCAAGCATGAAATGACCCACGATTGGGTGACTTCGCAACAAAATACACAAAACAACATCATACTTTTTAAAAAGGATTTGGAAACGTCAGAATAAGCCATTGGCCTTGGATAGTACTAATGCTGGAAGATATATCTGGCCCTATCCTACATGGGAATTCAGATTTCTTGATTTCTTTACCACCTATTAATCGGTAACATTTCCAAGGAACAATTTTACTTCTTTTATTTTAAATTGATTTCTCTTTTTAGCAAGACTGTGCTTTTTGAGAGCACTGAGGCAAAGAATTCACTTAATTTTACCTTACTAAATCAATTTCTGCAAGTCCCTCAGTGGATTACCCTTGCTATCCATTAGACACATTTCTAGGCTGACCTTTTGTCTCTCATGCAATATTGTACCACTTTTAGTTAGTCTTACATGAAATGTTTTTGTCATTTTCCATCTTTGCTCCTTCTGTCANTTTGAATCCTGCCTTTAACATACAATTAAGAAGGAACAATTGGTGTTGAATTGGGAAATTCGCATCTCTGATGATTTCCAGAGCAAGCAATGCCTGTTCCTCCAAATACCTACCTCACAACGCAAGGAGCACATTTGGCCATCGATATCAACCCTCCTCCCCCCCACCAAAATAAAAAAAAAAAAAGAAAAGGAAAGAAAGAAAAGTTTAATAGTTTGGGAACTTCTTTTGCTGGGACTTCTACACATCCTTTTGATATTTTCTTTTGCTTTAGCAGATAAGGGCCACATATGCCACACTCTAACAAAAAGAGAGCCAAGCAAGCATGAAATGACCCACAATTGGGTGACTTCGCAACAAAATACACAAAACAACATCATACTTTTTAAAAAGGATTTGGAAACGTCAGAATAAGCCATTGGCCTTGGATAGCACTAATGCTGGAAGATATATCTGGCCCTATCCTACATGGGAATTCAGATTTCTTGATTTCTTTACCACCTATTAATCGGTAACATTTCCAAGGAACAATTTTACTTCTTTTATTTTAAATTGATTTCTCTTTTTAGCAAGACTGTGCTTTTTGAGAGCACTGAGGCAAAGAATTCACTTAATTTTACCTTACTAAATCAATTTCTGCAAGTCCCTCAGTGGATTACCCTTTCTATCCATTAGACACATTTCTAGGCTGACCTTTTGTCTCTCATGCAATATTGTATCACTTTTAGTTAGTCTTACATGAAATGTTTTTGTCATTTTCCATCTTTGCTCCTTCTGTCATTTTTAAACTCAGAACTTCACTCTAATTTCTCCACTTCTCTTTTGAATTTGAAGTGTATTGTGTGCTTTTCGTGCCCTTAATTATGTTTTGCACATTGGGGTTCATCCATGTTGGTCTTTTCTAATCATACTATATTGATTGCTATACAGCAAGCCTCCTCCCCTCTGGGAACACTATTCGTCTCTTAACTATTTTTTTTCCTTCCAATACTGAGAACCACTGCATTTTTTCTTAACTAGTCCTTTCCAGGAAATGTTAGGCTATCCACAGTTCTAGTGGCCAAGATCTATTCACTAGAATCATAATTACTTCTCTCTCAGCATTAACTCTCTGTTAACAAGTTTTAAAAGAAAACCACAATTACAAAAGGGAGAAAAGACATGTGTCAAGAGCAGAAAAGACATTTTCAGGAGAATATTCAGGAAGCAACAAAAACATAATAATTTACAAAGATATGAGAAAGAAGAAATAAAGGATCGTTTCTTGAAGAAATATAAAATGGGAAATATTGAGTTAAAGAACAGTATAAACACTTGGATCTCACAAAAGTAAAAGTAAATAACTTTAATGTCTAGTGTGCCAAATACAAAAGTACCAGCTATTAAGTATCCCAATCATTTGTCAGAAACAGGCTACCATCTTTTCTTTTGTAAACTTCTGCAACAGTCTCCCCCTTGGTCTCACTCACCCCAGTATTGTCACCATCCAATACTTCTCTAGAATCTTGCCAGAGTCCTTGTCATAAAATGAATCTTCAACCATTTCTCTGCTGGAAAATCTTTCAGTGGAACCCCATTCCATCTAGAATAAAGTCCCAGTGCTTGCAAAACTGTACCTATCTGCACCCTGTTTACCTTTCTATCCTCATTTCTTGTACTTTTTTTCTTCCCAAGATCTGTATGTTCCAAACTAAACATTCTCTATGATCTTACTTTGGATTTTTGTGAGTTTTTTCCAGAATGCTCTTTCCTGATCCAACTCTTCTTGGTCTATCTACTGCCTACTCATCTTTCACACAGAGTCTCTTCTTACCTGACTCCTTAAGTGAAAGTGAGGTACTCCCCTTCTGTATACTATCGCAGTTCATCATATTTCTCCTATCACAGCACATGACTTACTATTACATTGTCTTGTTTACTTAACTACATCCCACTCTAGTCAGCTAACAGTATGATGGTAGTGACAATGTTTATCATTTTTTCCCTGAGATCACATCACCCAGCACCAAACCTGGCACCTGATGAAAACTGATAAATACTTTATTGGATGGATATTGTACAAATATTTATAAACACTTAGGTTTGTAACACTTGGGTATGGCTTAATTTGAAGCTCTACTTTCAATCCTTGTTGAAAATCTTTCTAGAATAAGTATTGGCAACTCTTAGCATGTTCTTTAAATATGGTTCATTAGTAAGTTACCTTTGGGATGTGGGATGGGTGCCGCCTCTATTATCTCTTCCCTACCAACCGTAAGGGCTATATCGTAGTTGATACAAGATGCCCATCATGTCCAAAATTCAACAGCTGGTGTTCTCCTAGCACCCACCTAGTCCTCTTTGCCTGTTCACAGGTAGTCAGTCAGCTACCACAATGCCCGTGTCCCACTGAATAGTCAGGGTTGCCCAGTGAATGGCATCTCCCAGCTCTGTTTGCCTGACAACAGGACAGATCAAGCATCTTAGAAGGAGAGGGCTGTCAACCTCTATTCTGTAATGAATCAGTCTATTTTTCTGTGTTTTAGTAAATCTAGGACAATAAGAAAAACTGAATCTCTTTCAGATGACTAAGTAGTTTATAAGATCTCAGGGTCATCATTCTAGCGATAGTGTTCTGGGAACTGTAGATTTTAGAGATAGGGAAAAGTGAGTAGAAAGTGTACAAATGTTTTTGAAATCAAAGACTACTTAATTCAATATATTCTGCTTGATTTTTTAAATTTCATTCCCTCCTCTTCAAAATTTTTCCCGCAAGGGCAGGAAATTCAGTCATCTACAAGAAACTATACTGAATCATATCTGAAATGTTTACATATACAAGTTCACACATTAAAGTAATATCAAATTTAGTGACTCAAGAGAGAAATTTCTAAGAAAAATTATACAAATGTTATAAGTAGAAATAACTACCTTGACTTTGCAAGAAATGACATTTTTTAAATGTCAGAAAAAGGTAATAAGAAATAAAGAAAGCCTTTGAGCATTTGGAGGGACAAATTCAAACCAAAAATACTTTTTATTGATTTATTATTATTAATAGAAAAAAAAAACTGAAAAGGATGTGGCTTACTGCCCAACGTAGGGTATCACTTAGAAAGTATTTGTACTTGTCTTATTATTAAGAGTAGTAAGTATTCGGCAAAAAAAAAAAAAAAAAAAAAAGTGACACCATGTCAAGGAGAGTGAAAGTAAAACAAATGCTATCCAAAATATTGGTAATTTATTAGTTGGTACAATTTAAAATTAAATGCCTTTTGATTTATAGAATAATCAACCTGTCAGGATTAAAATGGGCCCTGAATTTTCAAAAATGACATCAATAGAAATAAACTGTAGAAAAGCCATTTTGGACTATCCTAAATCTAAACAACCCTACCTCTAAATGTATCTGTTCATTTGCTTCTTTTTATTTTTGACTACAAATTTGCTGATAGATGTTGTGTCTCATAATTGTCAATCAAACTTTGGTATTTCTCCTTTGTTTACCCAGTAATTGCTCTCAGTAATACTACCTGACTCTTCACTCTTACCAAAAACTAAACTTTGGTACATTACCAATGACCCTGACATTTTGCAGTAGCCCCTCCTCATCCCATCAGATACCATAACTAGCAACCAACTCCTGAATGTTTTTCTCTGACCAGCACTGACAGAACCCAAAGCCCCATCCTATGACTCTGTCCAAATAGGGCTCAGCCATAACAGTAGTCAGAAGTGAGGTCACATACCTGGACTAGTAACAGAAAGGTCAGGTATTTGAACAGAGAAGTAATGGATATTAAAGCTAGCAAATGTAATGTGGTTTCCTGCCCAGCTGCTAGAAAACCTGATGAATTTGGAACTCTAATAACTAAAACAGGCCTTGCAGCTTTACCAAGGTGCTCCCCAAACTGGCTTCCATGATCAATAAATGTAGAAGCAGCTACACAATACAATTTTTCTTTTGGAGATTCAGAAAGTGCATTGGCACATTAAAAGATAAAAGAAGTATGGCCCTAAATAAACCTGTTTAGCTTTGTTTAACATGATATTTAACCTGGTATTTGCCAAATATACTTTTAAATTAATGTATTTTTTAATTAACAAATTAAAATTGTATATATTTATCATGTACAACATGTTGCCAAACCTTTTTTGACCACTGAACACCTATTAAGATCTCAGAGAACTTGTATCCAAAGGAATATGCTTGAGGAAAACTGATCTGCTCTGTCATTAACAAATTAAAATTGTATATATTTATCATGTACAACATGTTGCCAAACCTTTTTTGACCATTGAACACCTATTAAGATCTCAGAGAACTTGTATCCAAAGGAATATGCTTGAGGAAAACTGATCTGCTCTGTCATTCATATTTGCTGTGCAGAATGCTAGGAGCCAGATACAGAAGAGAACAGCTAATTTTTAGAGACTTCAGTTTCCCCCTCTGTAAAATGAAGGTTAAGATAGACAAGTGGTATTTAACCCTCCCTGTACATTGCAGTCACCGATACCATCCCGATAGTCTTAACCCAGACCAACTAAGCAGTCTCCTGCAGTAGGGAATGGGCAGGTTTTAATAGCTCCCCGGGTGATTCTAATGTGCTACTAGACTAGACCAGTGATTCCCAAAGTGTGTTACCCAAACCATCAGTATTAGCATCACCTAGAAACTTGTGGGAACATGAATTCTCAGGGCTCACCCCAGCCTACTTAACCAAAACCTCCAGGGGTGGGGTCCAGAAAGCTGGGTTTTAACACACTCTCCAGGTGACTCTGATACACCCTTGAGTTTGAAAACCACTGGATTAGACAATCAGTGAACTTCCCTCCAGCTCTAAAATGCTATTATGTTTTGACCTCTAACAGCCTTTTCAAGGATTTTTGTTATCCAGACTTTTAGTCATATAGATTAAAAGTATAAGCTCCGGATTTAGACTTCCTGGATTTAAAATCCAGCTCTTACACTTAATTGCTGTGCACCCTTGACAAGTTACTTCAGTTGTCTGTGCTTCAAGATCTCATCTATAAAATGAGAATAATAATAATAGCTCTTCTTATAGAGCTTTTATAAAAATTAAATAATTTGATAAGCATAGCTCACTAAGTAGAATGCCCGGCATGTGGTGTTTCAGGTTATTAATCATTACCTTCTTAGTGAAGCCTTCCTCGGATGCTCTATCCAAAATTGCAATCCACATCTACCATTTCCTTGTCCCCTCCCCTGGTTTATTTTTCTCCTTTGCAGTTATTACTCTTTAACATACTACATATTTCACTTATTGCTTTTTTAACTGTCTCCTTCCACTAGGATGTAAGAGCCACTAAGTCAAAGATTTTTCTCCATTCTACTAAGAGCTATATCCTCAGTGTCTACTGTAGGGTCTGTAACCACTCAAAAAAAAAAAAAAAAAAGATTGGATGAATGAGTGAGTAAATGCTAAATATTATCAATATTAATATTATTAGCAATCCAATTTTTTCCTTATTGAAACCTAAGTTTCTACTTCCTGCTTATTGTCCCAAATTACTTGTATGTCTTATTCCATGTTTTTCAAATTCTGTCCCATACCTAAAATGCCTTTATGTCTTAATGTGCCCATTTTAGGCTCTGCTCAAATTTTATCTCTTCCTTTAATATTCTCCGACTATTTATGGACTCCAGTGACTCTAGCTCTCTAGCTCTCTGAATGTCTACATTGTTTATTTTCTGTCTGTACTGTACATCTTGGCACTTAATTTTCTTAATTTGGTGTCAGTGGAATGAGTTACTTCTAAGAAATTTACTGAAAAAAGCTGTGTCATTCATGCAATAAGAATTCATGAAAAATTAGAGGAAAGAGGCCCCAAAGGAAACAACAAGAAATCTTACCATTAATTACCCATGTTGCCCTCAAATAATAAAAACAGTGCTTTACATTCTACAAAGCACTTTTATACACATCAGCCTAGTTTTGACAAGATGATCTCAAAGACTATGCCTCCTTGTTTTGAAATTTATAAAATAGCTTTAAATAAGCCATGCAGAGACCATTTCTTGAGATGAAAAAAATTAGAACAAATCATGAAAGTGACAGTAGAAGCAGATAATCACCCAAGAAGATGTCAAGTTCAGGGATGGCAAATAATTGTCTCTCTTGCTTCCAGTCCTCCTGCCAACTGGGTCTGCAAGAGGCTTCAACCATCATCCCAGGCAGCACTCTGACAGACATTACCAATGGGTCAGAGCTGGCAGAGAAGGGGACACCTATTTGCAGTCCTAACCTACTCTAACCATCTTGCTTCTAAAGGCAAAGGAAACTGACACTAAGAAACTTAAAGTGACTTCTCCAGGCGCATACATGGTGGCAGAACCAAGACCAGCAGCAGCCTCCTGACTATGTGTCTGGGACCTTCCGTACTTCCTAATCCATTTCTGAAATTCAGTATTTACATTTTCATTCTGAAGCAATCAAAACATAACAAGCAAATCTTTGACAGAGAGTTTTCATATT